>NC_052502.1:39633237-39708565 GCF_016617805.1 Bactrocera tryoni
CTTTAATGCGAAGACATTACGTAATTTTAGGTCTTGTTGCATTTCGGGATTTAGTTGGCCCCGCTGGGATCTATAGCTGCTGGGGTTAATATGTGTGGCGTACTAACTAACATTTAATATCTTCAATTGATCAAAACGGTTTCTTCGGAGTGATATTTTGAGTTTGCTGAATAGTCATAAATCACAATACTGTTATGTGATGTATTTGTTGGGTAAATGACGCTCGGTAAAGCCACACCACGCTCATAAATCTTTATTACTTAATATCAAATTGAATTAAAATTTTAAGTAACAAATTCATGTCATGGATAAATATTTAGAACAAGCTCGGCAACCGTTGTTTAGATTTGAATTTAACCTATCTGAAAACTAGTTAAATTATATGATGGAACCAATTCTGTATATATAAAATTGAACTATTATATAACGAGGCATATCAACAGGCTAAAGTGTATTGCATACTACAGTCAAATCTATTGCCATTGCCGTTGCCAAATCTGTATGTGGGCATTTGTTATCATAACATAATCATTTGTGAAAAGGCGTCGGGTAGGTAGGTTCGAGCTGATGTAGCACATGTTTTGAGCTCTTGCAAACAGACTTACAGTATATTACCGTTAACAGAGACACTCGCATTTTATTGTTTTCTGACTCCATTGGATGATGAAAGCGTATTGTATTTATACCAGTTGTATATTAACTCCAAGCAAGGACGAATTTAAAAACGATATTTTATTTTCAGAAAAGTCTTCAAGATCAATTCGTAGACTGAAACAAGTTTTCATTAATACAAATTTGTTTATTTAACTTCAGAGGTTTTCTAATTAAGACCACTTGCCTTATAATTCATATATTATAGTATTGAATATTCTGACACCTAGAGTATGCATACATATGTATATTCTTGTATACATAGAGGAATAGGATCGTTTTTATTCGCAAGCAATAGCACATAACGAAAGTGGATTATGAAGAATCAAGTGTCATTAAACAGTGGAAAAAGTTTTGATGTTTCGCATGACCTTCGCAAATGTCAGCAACCGCATAGTACTTGTAAATATGGTGCAACAAGGTAAAAATGAATTTTTCATTCGCACCCTACACAGACTTGTATGTATCTACATACATCATTCCGTTGATTCCTGAGGAAATTTAAAATGAACTCAGATATGTCTGCTATGAATTATGCGTACATATATAAATGCATATACATATGTATGTGTATATTATGAGTGAGGATAACGGTAAATAAGCGACCTCACACAGTTGTGTGCACTCTGTAGAAGTGTATTGCATTTTACTCCTTATACAAAAAGACAATGGCAAGGTGGTAGTTGTTTTAGCACCGGGCAGCGCAGAACTTTGAAACTTGCACGGTTTCCCTGTAAATTTTACTTGTCATGATTGCGAAAACTAGGCGGTGGTCATATATTTCCGTGGAAACCAAATTAAAACTTTGCATCTCGCTGTGAAAAAGGAAGTGTGTTTGTGGAGAGTGTGTACGTGTGTCTTTTGTGCGAAAATTGATTGTCCAAATAGCTCAATAAATAAATATCTGGGTATATAAGAAAAACATCAATCAGAGGAAGTTAAATCATTATAGTAGGGATATGAGGTTGGGACTAACATGTGGAACAATTTCATTCATATTCAGGGCTAAGTCATATAACTTTTAAGAAAACTTGACCCCTTAATTTCATTTAAATATCATACTGACCAGTCTAAATTGTATAAAAAGACATGGAAAGTCGGATAGTCTAACCTGATTGCACTAATATTTCGCCTTCCTGAAATATACTCGGGAACTTGTTTCCATGCAATTTTGTATATAACCAAAGTTGATGTTTTTATGCAAATGCCCTTTGAAGTTTCAGTTTTGTTTATTGGAAATTTTTTATCCTCCAAAGTAAACAGGACTCAAAAAGAAAAACAGAACAAATGGTTTTTCCGGCAGTATCAATTTATTTTATTCAAAATAGTCTCCTGCTTCAATACAGCTTTTGCATGGTCCAAAATAGAGGTGGGCGCGGGCTCAGTATTTTTGAGGCCCGGGCCCGCACGAAAACAAACTGTTTTTTGGGAGGCCCGGCCCGGCCGAACACGAATCTTTTCCACCATGGCCCGGGCCCGGCCCGGCCCGGCACGAAACTTATTTACACATATAAGGAAATTTAAAAGACATGCAATTTATATATATGTATATAAGTCCACATTTATTAAGGTATATTGAATATTGTTATGTATTAAAAAAAACGAACTAATCATATTTTTATTTAAAAATAAAATTTTTTCTAAATTTGTGCTTTTTAGCCTAGTGCGTTTTTCATTTAAAACATGGCCCGATGTTGAAAAAAGCCTTTCGCTCGTAGACGAACTGGCTGGAATAGCCAGAATGGTCCGAGCTAATTTGGGAAGGTATTTTAAGTCCCTGGCATTTTTCCAGAATTCTAAAATATGTGTGCCATGAGCTACTGGATTGGCCAAATATTTGTCAAGCTCTATGTCGATAGCGTTTTTCTCAACTTTTCGTTTTTTTACATAACTTAAGTCTGAAAATTCATCAAACATTCCATTTTCAGAATTATTTGGGCTTATTTTATTAGTTATGTCATCAAAGCTACTATTTTCATGATCTCCTATAAATTCGGAGAGCATTGCTTTTACCGTAGCTAACACATTTTCTCTTTTCATCAAATTCATCTCTTTATAAGGAGGGTTCAAGAAAAGCCCAACCAAATGAACGATTGCCGGAAGAAACCTGACTTCTAATGCGCTTAGGGTCATTGATTTAAACTCAGTTATTATTTGGGAATCAAGTGTGCTAGTTCTGCAAAGTTTACATAATTTTTCAGACCACAATGCAAATATTTGCATTGTTGGTTCCTTGTCAGAGCTAAGTGCTTCAGAGCAGTCCTTAAAAGGTATAAAAGCATAAAATGTTTTCAAGTAATGAAAAATCTAAATTACTAATTCGCTGTAGCTCATCTTTTTTAAGTAAAAGAGTTTTTATTTCCTCTTTTACATCAAATATACTCAAGAGCATAAAAAATGTAGAGTTCCAGCGTGTTTTAACCTGCTGTTTCAGCGTTTTTGAGAGCTTACTGTTAAGCTGAGAATGTTTAAAATATTTGACTAATGATTTGCAGCAATCTATTAAAGCCTTCACTTCCGCAAGAGGATTTTTCTCAATGACGTCATCCATGACAAGGTTCAGATTGTGACAAGCACAAGATAAGCGCTTGAAGCTTTTAAATGCCGCAACGACATTAGCACCATTGTCCGTAACGAACACAGCTCGGTCGATAGTTTCAAGTGTGTTGAAATGCTGCAAAATGTCTTGAACATTTTTGAGAATATTTTCTCCAGTTTTCTTCTCGTCCAAGAACTCCCTGATGCCTCTAAAAGATACACAAGTAAGTTAAATGATTCATAAACATTAATAAATAAATATGTAAATATGTATGTATGAACATGTACATTATATGTAATCGTACACACAAATATATTATAAAAATTGATTTATATTAGTACCTAAAAGAGCGACGTTCAGTTGGAAGCTATCATCCACATAGTGAGCAGTCAGCGATATAAAATTTCGCTGCGTGTAGTCGTCACTCCACATGTCGGTCGTGTATGCCAGTTGTTGGTCTTTCAAACTTATGATAAGTTGAGTCTTCAACGTTTCGTACTCTTTCTCCATGATGGTAGTGCTTAACACTTTACGGGATATAACCAAATCATCGAAAGACTGACTTCCAAATTCTGCTCCTATGTTGAGAAGCGCTTGGCTATATTCACGGAAGCCGCTACCTACCAATTCACAAAAAAAAGAGTCAATCAATGAATGCAATGTGAATAGAACTTACCTTCGGTAATATTGCAAGGGTGCAAGTCTTTTGCAACTAAGGCTAGCTGCTTTCGAGCAAACGAATCCCGAAATCGCGTCGAAACAACTTTTTTGGCAAACATGTCCAATTTGGGCTGTGACTTAAGCGCATCTTGTTGAGACATGCACTTATGGCGTCTGAGGGTACCCGTGCCTTGTTTTGAATTATACACTAGCACATGCTTACAGCTCCGGCAGCACACAAAATCGACATTATTGCCATTATAATTAACGCAATCGAACAGCTTCCACACGTCACTCCTGCCTTTTTCATTTTGTATTAGCTTTACACATTCACTTTTTTTATTCACAGCGTCCTGAATGGTTTGTCGCGACATATTTTTTATTTCAAAGTTTATGAATTTCACAATAGGACGCCAATTTTGAATTAGTGGTGTGCAAACAAGTAAAATATTGTATAACCAAATCGATAGTAGTATCGATAATGGCGCATCTCTACAGGATAGAATTTATAGAATACTAGCTGCATTGCGTTGCACCGTAAGCAAATAAAATGCGATAAATGGCGGTTCTAATTCGAGAATAATAAAAAAAGAACGCGATCAAATCAAATTTGTTTTTCATACCTATTTCGACCTATTTCAGAATTTCATCTTCCGGGCGGACCACTTTTGTGGTATTCGCCAGTATGGCCTTTTCTACGTCAGGGCCACGGTGATTTCTGGTTAAAATGTGATTTCTGCCCAAATAGTCGGTGATTGATGTCCTTCGAATGTTGGATTCTGAGCAATTTTTGGACGTCAGCCAATTTGTGCGGAACAAACCGTGCACACACCTTTCGTAAGCCCAAATGGTCGGTCAAAATGCGATAAATCGATGTTCCAGTTCCATGAATTTCAATGATGATTTCGGCTGATTTTTGATGAATTCACGTACAATTTCGATGGAATTTCTGGTGAAAACGGATTTTGATTGGCCCACATGTTGATCGTCATTTATATCCTCACGACCACTTTGAAAACGTTGAAACCACTCGTACACGCTTCTACGGGATAGGCAGTCAACGCAATAAAATTCTTTCATCAATTGAAACGTTTCGGTAAAACTTTACCAATTTTAAAACAAAATCTAATGTTGGCTCTTTGTTCGATAACACAAACATACTGACACTTAAAACGCAATAACTTCACTTCCAATCGCTGAAATGTAATGAAACTCTCACCGGACAAACGATAAAGTAGGCTTTGGAGCAGTTGGTGATAAGTTGTTATGGCCCTTTCATCATTAAGGATCGCAAGCAGCACCTTTAAACACTAATTGCAAGTGAATTTTGTTCAGATAACTTTATATTCACTTAAAACATGAGAAGGTTAAACATATTCTATCCCTCGTAAGGTGTATCAATTTCAGTTTATATTTAAAACTAATGTTCAAATAAAGTGAATATATTTGCATTCACACTTCAGCAAATGCGTTTAGTTAAGTGTGTATAAATCATTTAGTGTTTGAAATCGTTAAAGGCTCCCTCGAGTCTAAGGATTGACACACTTTACATGTCCGATTTGTTAGAAGCAAATGTGAAAAATGCAAACAGACTTACAGTATATTACCGTTAACAGCGACTCTCGCATTTTATTGTTTTCTGACTCCATTGTATGATGAAAACGTATTGTATTTATACCAGTTGTATATTAACTCCAAGCAAGGACGAATTTAAAAAAGATATTTTATTTTCAGAAAAGAAGACAACATGTAAGAACTGACCATTCGCAACTGTCTTTCTCTTAAAACACGAAAGTTTCGCATTATACCTTTACTCAGTTTGATTTATCTGTGTCAAACTGTTAAGTTTCTTGAGTTTTTGAGAATGCGAATATTTACGATGGCACTTAACCAAACAATTCGCTCCTCAATCAAGAGTACCTCAGAGGGTTAAGTTTCAAAGTGATTTCAAACCCACAAAATTACAGTAAACAATTTACAGTGTTAAGCTTCACAGTTGACAAAACGAATTGAAATTCAGTTTGTTTTCTTTAAGCAAAATATTCTGCAAAGTTGTTCAACTTGTACGCGCTGGTGGATATGTGTGTATTACATTAGCGTACATAAATCAATGAGCACATGCGGTACAAGACTTGCGTAGTATTGACGCATTGAATAGAATTAAACTTTAGAGTTAATAAATAAATCGATTTACTCCAGATATCCACTTTTTATTTGAAGGGCAACAGGCCAGATGACAATGCTGTTCAGAGATTCAAGTATAAACCAATTTAATCATTTTTTTCATTTTCGTGGAACTTTAATTCGTTACTTACATATATACTCATTAGATTTGTAGAGATATATGTACTTTTTTGGCTACCGTTGCTTTGTCCAGACCTTTAATTTCAAGCGTAACCCACCTGCCTTAAGACTCGGACTAAAACCGTTTCTTTTAAAATTTCCAACGCCTGTTCCTGAAGTTTTATAGATATCATATGTATCAATATCCGCAGTTGTCCTTACTTTACTCAAACTGTCATCAAAGGGAGGTTGGTATTGCAGCGTACATATGTATCTTCCCAACTGCTGAAGCTTATTTAACCAAACTTGCCTAGTCCTTTTAGTACATATAATAATAACACACATTCCCCTTAAACCGATTATGCTGAAACACGCGATAACTCACTGAAAAATGAATTCGTGTACCTTGTACAAGCATTGCAAACTTCTACTGGGCTTTACACCGTACATACCGGACCACGAATTATCATAGCTCCAGAATGGTATTGAGATTTCCTATACTTTGGTTGATATAGTATTTTCATAAAATACATTACACCATATATTAAGTTTAGCTTTAATTAATGTTATATTACAAATGTACATATACCTCATTTGAGTTTATTGGGTTGAACTTGATATTATATTAATATTTCGAACATCGAAAAGCAAGTGAGCCTACGACTTATACGAGTAATATACATAAGTTAATAAAGTAGTCAATTTGATTGTAATTCGTTCACGATTTCGTCGAATACTGCATGTGGAATTCTTTCACAAGATTTTTAAAATTACAAATAGTTTTGGAAACATCTGCAGGTATTTCCCCAGCTTTTGATTTTTGCAAGTTGCGAGGGTATAAAATGTTCTGTTATACCATAACTCAGTTCTTCCATACTCGTTTGAATGTGTTTTTAAATTTACCGCTTAAACTAAATCACGACATCAAGAGAAGGCATTGCTGACGGCAGGAAATTGATATTTTTACCTTTGAGGAAACGGCTGCGTAGGAAATGGTTGCTACTTACGAAATTGCTTTTCCAATTTGAAATTCTTGTTGCTTTACTCCAGAAACTTTTTCGTCAGAATAATGTAACGATGTTTTACGTGATATGCCACAAATATCGACCTTTGACATTTCGAAAGTTTTTAGTTTGTTTCAAATTTATTTTATTTCTTCATAAACAGTTGCTCTTTCAAAAAAACTCATCAAGAAATTTATGCGAAAAACACAAAAAAGCGCTCTAAAAACACAACCTTTTATAATCGAATAACCATTGCGCCTTCTTCTATGTATATACATACGAAAACATTTTCGGTCTTTATATGTTATACCATACTAATATGGACAAACATAAAATTCCCAGCAGAATTAATGCTCTAGCCTTGAAAGCTCCACTTGTACAAAAAACATTTTTTTTCGTTTTTTATATTTTTAATACATATTTTTTTAAATCAAAGTAGTCCACTACAAAAAAAGCAGTTCACTGGTCAAATTCAATAAATTTCATCAAAAAAAAAATGTTTCGTTTAAAAAAATATGAAAATATTTTCGAAAATAAACAATTCTGGTAGTGCCGATAACTATAA
Organism: Bactrocera tryoni; assembly: GCF_016617805.1. Taxonomy (NCBI): domain Eukaryota; kingdom Metazoa; phylum Arthropoda; class Insecta; order Diptera; family Tephritidae; genus Bactrocera; species Bactrocera tryoni. The sequence continues at coordinate 39,640,940 of NC_052502.1, forward strand.
ATGAGCAGAAGAACATATGTATGTAAATTTTAAAGCAATCGGTTGAATACTTTTTTTTAGGACCATGACAGTTTCAGAAAATAATGATTCGAGAAAAATGCGTTTAAGACAGTAAGACAGGTAGACAGTCGCTTACGACACGTCGGAAACACGTCAAATACTATGAATTTCCGTCTGAATTTTTCGCAGCATGTTTTCAATAGGTTTTACTGTCAAAATATAAAAAAAAATCGATTATTCGAAGTGATTACATGAGAATACCCCCTTAAGAAAGTATAGTGGAAAGCTTTGCGTGGTCACGAGTGTATCTCCTAAACCACTAAAGTTACAACAACAAAATTCGCTTAGCGGAAATATTATAAGAACTCCTACCGACAGAGTGAAAATGGATAAAATCAAATAATAACCCCGATCCCACATAACAGTACTGTTAAAAAACTACTTAAAGTGTGGTAAATGAATAAGGTCCACATCAAGTGGTCCATGAAAATTTCGAAAAATCGCCGAATTTGAAAATTAGCAGTTCATTAGGAAGGGGACCAGACGCATACACCCTGATATAAATATTTCGTTAAAGTTCTTTTTTTGTTAAAGTTATTGAAGGTTGACATTTAGAGGAAGATAAAATTGTAAATTTATTTTCTTATAAACTACTAGAGATAAATCGATGAAATTTTGTGAAGTCAAAGAAAAATGTTCGTGCTATATTACAAATATTTTTTCATGATCCATTTGTTTAAATAATAATATTTTACATAATTTTTTGTTAAACAATTGAAATTTTTTAAGTGTTCTTCACGCTAAAAAAATTGAAAAGTATGTAAAACACCACAACGGAAAATATTCACCTTTAATAATCTGCAAAAAAATTTTTGTTCATTCATACCATTCCAAAGATATTGAATTACGAGGTTTCATTTTATTTTACAGTTTTTATTAACTAATGCGCTAAAATACATACTGTAATTTTTGTTGTGATTTGAAACACACAAATTATATGTATGTATAGGCAATTTAAAAATTTTACTACACTAGTGCAACTTTTGACCCGTTTCCTTCTTGGAAATTTTAAACTTTTTACTATACGTTGACTTGAATTCGTAAAGCTAGAGGAGTACCAAATATATGCAGATGAAAACCACACTTACAAAGTACTACCATCTAAACGTTTGGTGCCTGATCCCTTAAAAAATGCTTCTTCATCCCGTGACTTAAAGGAGACAGGACTTCGAATCGTTTAAATCCAGCTACTAAATTGCCCCGCAAGTATAAAATTACTTTGTGTGTGGTAGATATATTTTGTCCCTTTTCCCTACAATTTTCGTCAAAAGTCGCTAAATGTACAAATGACAGTTTACGAGATTTATGACTTTTTGCTGTTATTTTCACTTTCACTGTCAACACTGAGGAAATGTGGAAGTATGTATATGCATATACTTACATATGGTTGTATAAATATTTATGATAAAAGGTCTTAAATTCTTTGAGTTGGTGTGAAATGGTCTTAGAATATCATTTTGTTAAGCTGACATTTATGAAATATTGCACCCCTTTCAAACATTTTCGAGATTGGAGCATAAACATAAGTATATACATTAGGGTGGTTTTTTTTGAGCTATTCATTTTTTCAATCTCATTATAAAATTTCCTTGAAAATACCATAAAAAAAAGTTATTACTCCAAATTTTCATCAACATCTGTTCTTACAAAATTCTTTTCCAAAAAACATTCAAAACTTTACCTATTTTCTCACCTTTACAAATTCCTAAGACCAGGATAATACAAGTACATTACCCATAATACCTTCTCTTAACGCAAACAAAGACAAATATTAATCATTGAAAATCATTTTACTATTTTTCAAAATATTTCTTTCAATATCTACATATATACTTTGCGTTGAACCAATTTGCGAGGCAACTTTGCTACTCTGATTGAGGTATCTCCAAAACATGTGATCAGAACGCATCAGTCGCCTCTGCAGTTGTCGAGTAGCGTTAATCTCCCGATAATAAAAAGAAGTCATTCGCTACAAACTCAGGACTTTACGGTGGTTGATTCACTAAATTGGTGCTTTGAGTGCTCATAAATGCATTTGTTCAGTAGATGAGTGAGACGTCGCATTGTCGTGGTGAAGAATAATCCGTCTTCAGTGTTTCGTTTTGCTGATTTCTTGTAAGCCAACTGGCAAAGAAATGGTTGTGTACCACTCATTTGGAAATACCCATCTAGTCGACTGCTATGCATGTACTTTCGGCTTTATACGCGTAAATCCACGGTTCAACATCACCTATTTTGGGCGAACGGCAAATTGTATTTGAACAAATTTTCTTTCCAGTTAAATGTATGCTAGTCTCACTAAGACTATAGTTTCTTTATCTCACGATAAGCCACATGACCATATTGCAATATTAGCTTACGCACAGCATCTATAATTTCCGGAACAACAACAGATTTTGGAACACATTCACGAAATTCGACTTCGATTGGATTCGCCACACCAACGATAAACACAGGTTACGCTTCATCGTCAAAAATTGATTTAAGTTCATCGATGCACTGTTGCTAAGTTGTAGAAGATAATCGCTAAAAAATGGTTGCGAAATTTTTCTATTTTTTGGCTGAGATGAATATTTTAAGTTACTGTAAATAACATAAATAGCTCAAGTATGTCAAAACAATAAAGTTGTGAGTTTCCAGATTGCAACACTAGGGTTGCGAAATTCCGCAGTATAAAAGGTAACCTACGTATAAATATCGACTTTTAGTGGACTCTTTGTAGGTCTTGGTTTAAGCTAACGAGAGTTACGCATTCTTTAAAATTCCCTAAGTAAAAATTGGACATGCCACATAATCTAAATAAAGCCAATAAAGAGCATTCCTCCTTTCCTGCATTGCTTCTTAAATGTTCCTATGTGTGCTTTTAACTTTTGCTGTTCAACGAGCCACTTTATACTTTATTGAATTAGTACTTCGTGTAGAAGTTTGGGAACTGAGCAAATAAAAAAGTTAATGGCGAAGTACTGCGTCATGACTCAGATGATGTGGTTGGGTATCATGGTGTAGTTTCTCCTGCTCAAGTTGCAGTGTTCCATACATATTCGTAAAGCATTCAATTTTAACATACATATTATATTTATAAATTTAATTTTATGTTATAATAGTTAGTTTGCATGATATATGCAGTGGACCATTAACATTAGGAGTTGTTTGAATTCACTCTGCGGGCTATTGTATGATATATGCAAACTACTTATATTAATTGTAAATAATTAATAATAAATAAAATACCATTGAAGCCAAGTTTTTAGAACTACAATATTTATAGCACATAGATCAGTTTATAAAAACAAAATGGATTAAGGTGGTAAAGGTAAATATTATGCATTTGTGGAAGTATAACAGTTAAGTTTTTTATGTAGTGGAGCTTTTTAAATTCACGCCATATTTTCTTAAAAAAAAATTAAATTTTCATGTTTTATATTTCAATAGCCAGGCATGAACAACAATATATGTACATATGTATCTCTGAAACCCTTCCACAAAATTAAAAAAAAAAAATTTATACACTAGCCTTTTATTATCCACGCCTCTAACTAAAGCTTAACAAACTTCAAATAAACCAACATCACAATAGAATGTACATTAGAGCGCGTCAAATTACAAAGAATTCCAAAAACGAAACATCGCGTGTGAGTGAAATGTTCTACGGATCATGCTGAACAACTTTGGTTAAGAAATTATGGGTCTAAAACCGGTATCGAGCCAACAATTTTAAACGCGAAGTAAAGTGGTACTACTACCCGTATTGACCCGATTTTATAATTTTTTATCAATACCAAATGCTGTTTCATTAAGGTACCTCACATACAATCACCAATCACATGGAATAAGGTCAGCCAGATGTTCGAAAATCCTGATATTAATTATATACAATAATATTTACTCTTTGCATAGAGGCTTAACCTTTGAATCGATAAATCGGAAGAATGATACCCATATGCAGGTTGGGCAAAAAGAAGAAGGAAGTAGCAGGAAAAAACTAAGTGAAAGCTGAAAACGTCGAGAACACGTGTTTAGCCGACTGAAGTTTAGCGCGAAAACATGAAGAAATGGTAATTTCGTGAATTCAAGCGATCTATTAAAGTTGCTAAAAATGTGTCAGTCGACCAATTTGAGAAAAATTGTACCACAATGTGACCAGGGAATGTTAATGAATAGAGGAGACGCAAATATTGGCTGTAAAACGTAAATTATAATGAGGGAACATCGCAAAAACGCAAGTTCGAAAATAAAATTACGCCACGGCACGAACTTACAAGTTAAAGCGAGCCCTGACACACATAAAGGCAAATGTAAATAACTAACAGCATCTGTATCTGCAGACCACACCACAAAACCACAACAAAAGTCGGAAAAAGTGGACATAACTTCATGTGTCTTCATGTATCGTTACAAATATATCAGTTAAAAAATTAAGAAATACGCAATGAAAAAATTATTTTTTACAAAAAAAAATAAAAGCAGAAAATATTATTTATAAATTTGTGCTAATTTCACCAAGTGACAGTTGTCTCAAATAAATTAACGGCAATGTATACAAAAAATATATTAACAAAAAATAAGCGAAAACATGGATATATTTATTTTTGTTAAAACAAAAACTATAATTCAAGAGAGGAACTGAAAGTGAAACAATTAAGGAAGGGCAAAGTTCGGGTTCAAAAGAACATTTAATATTCTTGCAGTAATCTAAGCCAGAAGGTCTAAAATGTCAATCAGAAGATAGGAATTCAAGCACCTTTATATATACACATACACTGACCGACATATTCGGCATAAGGTTTGTTAGAAATACGAGCATCATTAAATGTAGTATATACTATATATAGGAGTTGCGGTAGTATCAACCCGATTTTAACTATTATCATGCCACATATTAAAAACATGTTCTCTGGGTTTCAATTTTTGGTCGTAAGGTAGTATACTTTAAAAGAATTACACGTTGAACCAGTGTTTTAGCTCGTTGGCCAAATTATCGTCCTTCGAATGTTGGATTCTGAGCAATTTTTGGTCGTCAGTCAATTTGTGCGGAACAAACCGTGCACAAACCTTTCGTAAGCCCAAATGGTTGGAGATGTTCAATTCATGAATTTCAATGATGATTTCGGCTGATTTTTGATGAATTCACTCACAGTTTCGATGGAATTTCCGGTGATCACGGATTTTGATTGGCCCACATGTTGATCGTCATTTCTGTCCTCACGACCACTTTGAAACATTTCAAATGATGAAAAAAGTTTATGGTGATCAGTGCCTATCCCGTAGTAATGTGCATGAGTGGTTTAAGCGATTCCAAGAAGGTCGTGAGGACCTCTGTGATGATCAGAAGTCGGTCGTCTTCAGAAGTCAAAAATAAAGACAATGCTGATTTGTTTTTACGATTCCGAGGGTATTGTACACCGAGAGTTCGTCCCACCTGGCCAAACGATTAATGCTGTGTTTTACCTTGGTGTTATGAAGCGTATTTTGTCACGCATTCGTCGTGCTCGACCACAATAGCGTGAGGCAGGGTCCTAGCGCCTGTTGCACGACAATGCGCCGTGTCATCGGTCGACGCTTGTCACTGGTTTTTTGACAAAAAACTCCATATTAACCATTAATCACTCACCCTACTCACCTGATCTGGCACCCTGTGATTTTTACCTATTTGGAAAACTTCATTTGCCCATGAAAGGACACTGGTTTCAGGACATTTCAGCTATCCAAAAGGCGACGACCGATATTCTAAAGAGCATTCCGAAAAAAATTGGCCTTAAACACTCATTTGAAATGCTAATTGACTGGGCTAAATGCCGTATCGGAAGCAACAAGGAAACTACTTTGAATAAAAAAATATAACTTTTGAAAAATATTAATTTTTTGTTGTTTTTTTAACAGTCCTGTTTCTTTTGCGACAGACCTTGTATATGTACACCTACATATTATTAAAAAGAGAGCTTAAAAATACATATGAATGATGTCAACAAGCGCAGAAGAAGTGTAACTGCAAATTAATTTCAGAAAAAAGGAAACTACTTTCGCGGTGAAAAAATTTGCAAACGAAACCGCAAATTATTTCAATAATATTTTCAACACTCAGTAATAATAGCAGAAACTGAACTTCAAGAATTGCAGGAAAATTTAAATAGCTTATTCAAGCATTTGCTTCAGAGATGGACTTCCATCCCGAAGATAATGCAGTCTCAAAATCATTAAGCTTAAAAGCTTTCACAAATGCTACAACATTTTCCAGCTTATTTGCAAAAAGTCTTGACTATTCTTATAATGCAGTTTTACTAATCTAAATGGTTCATTGACCGTGTTAGTGGGGTAACATTTGAAGGCATATAAAGTACCCATATATTGGGTAATCGAAAAAGTCTTTTCTTGCATAGCTGCATAGAAGGACAGTCACTCGTTCCTTGGATATTTTTCTCCCTGACGCTGTTTTCTATGCAGAATGTACACAGGTTTACCTGAGGAATGGGTAAAATATCGATTGTCAGCCGTGAAAAAAGTCAAAGGAGGCTTTTATACTTTTGTGAAACCGATTTTTTGTATAGTATCTAATAGTTCGTGAATTTGAATTAAATGATTTATCGGCAAAGTATTATCTTCTTTTTTTATTCTCTCAAACTAAAATAACTTGTTCCTTAAAGAAAAACATAGGTTTTTACTATGTTCTGCACACATATTCAAGAAATGTATGGCGTATGTATAATTTTGTAAGCCACAATTCACTTGATTCACTTCAATGGTGTGGTATAATAAGGACATCTACATATGTATATGTAAATAACTTTACATACATAACATATCTACATATGTACGGGTTTGTTTGCAAATCGTCACTTAAAAATAAATCCATTTTCTTTCATGTCAGTAAATATTTATCTCATTAAATGTATGTAATTTAAAACCAAAAGTTAACGTATTCATTCCATATTTTGCAAAGTAAGCATAAAATAAGTGTGCATAAATACATATTTGTAATCAGTTTAAGGAGAAATGTGACAGATATCGCAATCATCTTCGCAGCTTGGTCCTTGCAAAGGAAAAGCCTACAACGTTTCAACGTCATTATTGTTTGCTCAGCAATCCTCTGTTTCCTTTTTTTTTTAAATTTCCTAAAATATAAGTATTTTTTATTTTAATACCACAAACATTCAACCAAAGATGATATTTATAAATATACATATACGTATATTTGGTGGTTTGCTCCAAGCAGTCATATGGCGAATATAACGGTATTGCACAAAATAATTAAAGTCCCAATTAATAATGTCAAACAAGTTAACACATATTGTTTCAAAAGTAAAAGCTTGTGTAATTTGAATGCAATTATTCTAAGGTGCTTAAAGAACAGTCATATATGCTTGTACTATATCCAAAAAATTACTTATGTTATGTTAATTAAATAAAGTAGAATGCTTTGAAGTTGTGTAGGTATTGTTTCATTATATTTAACCAAACGAAGGTTAATTGTGCTACCGACCTTCAAAATCAAAATTTAATAATTTAAAATAATTCAACAGATGAGGTCTATATTGAAGTTAAGGTAAAAGGCGGCGAAAATATACCGCAGGTTTCATATCCCGTATCTCAGTCTTAGGAAAGTTATTTATCAGTTACAAATATTACGTAGTCCTTTCCTACTATGTCGAATGGATATTTTCGGAAAAAAATGAGGTATCTTTCTAGTTGTTTACCTTTTCTGCTTTATTGGTTCACAAACCCTTCTAAGTTATAATCCACATTATTTCTCAAGCAGAAAATTAGCTTATACGTATATATAGTTGATATCAGATCTTAATGTTAATTGCTTATTCAATTTGTTTCAAAAACATTCCAAAATAACCCCCTCCGTAATAATTTTGTCTTTTACTGCCCTATTATCAAAATAACTATGTATAGTAGCACACATATTTTGAAGATATATATACAAGGTGTGTTCCAAAGTAAAAAGGACTTTTTGAATAAAGTGCCCCTGGTGGCGCCATCTATATGTCGACTGGTGCGTTAGAATCAGCTATCTTTATCGATTGTCCAGTGAGAATTTCACACATTTCATTGATTGGAAGTGAAGTTATTGCGTTTTAAGTGTCAGTATGTTTGTGTTGTGGAAGGATGGAGACATGTGTAGAAGTTCACGCAAGTGAGGAAAGTTCTCTGATCGCCATTCACTTGGGAGTGGCCAGAAACTATTCTTTTACACATGGCTCAAGCAGCTCACAACTTCCGGTCTTTGACCAAGTATCCTCTGGGTAGCCTAAGAACATCCGTTCGAAGGCGAGCTAAAGTGAGAAGGCGAAATATCTTCCACATAGGGTTGTACGCTGGGTTTGGGACCCGCCATGTAAAAAAACACCCCCAATGAAAAGGAACAACAAGCCTCGGATGAGAGACCTCCCTATTGATGACGACCATGGCAAACGAAATAAGGACTACGATATCAGGGCATGCACCTGGAATGTCCGGACCCTTAATTGGGAAGGTGCCGCTGCCCAGCTGGTTGATGTCCTCGCGAAAATAAAGGCTGACATCACCGCCGTCCAAGAAATGCGATGGACGGGACAAGGAAAGAGACGAGTAGGTCCTTCTAACATTTACTACAGTGGCAAGCAGCGCAAATTTGGTGTGGGATTCGTGCTGGGAGAGAGACTCTGTCGCCGAGTACTATCATTCACTCCGGTGAATGAACGTTTAGCCACAATCCGCATCAAAGCGATGTTTTTCAACATATCGCTGATTTGCGCCCACGCCCCGACGGAAGAGAAGGACGATGTGACCAAAGATGCTTTCTATGAGCGCTTGGAGCGCGCTTATGAGAGCTGCCTCCGCCACGATGTCAAAATCGTGCTTGGCGACTTTAACGCCAAGGTGGGCAAAGAAGGTATATTTGGCACTACGGTCGGTAAATTCAGCCTCCATGACGAAACATCCCCAAATGGGTTGAGGCTGATTGACTTCGCCGGGGCCCGAAATATGGTTATCTGTAGTACTAGATTCCAGCATAAGAAAATTCATTAAGCTACCTGGCTGTCTCCGGATCGAAAAACCAACAACCCGATCGATCATGTTGTGATAGACGGAAGACACGTCTCCAGTGTTTTAGATGTGCGTACGCTACGAGGTCCTAACATCAACAAGATAGTGGTCCTTGTTGCAGCCAAGATTCGCATCCGCATCTGTGCAGCAAAAAACTCACGTCAACAAACACAAGGAAGGTTCGACATTGAGAAGCCGCAATCACAACAGACAGCAGAGGGATTTGCTACTCGGCTTGCACTCCTGTCCTCTGAGGGCACTCGTCAACAACTCGGTATAAAGGAACTATGTTTCGGCAGAGTGAATATGCAACTGCTCCCGAAATAAGTAAGTAAAACTTTGAACACTTTAATAGTCTTGAGAAAAAAAAACATGCATATGATGTTCTTGTATATCACTGCCCCATACATACCACGCCTACTCTCCATTAAACACAATTTTCCATTCAAAACTCCATATATCGGGATGAAACTTTGCGCTTAAAGTAGGTCACCTTGTGATCAAACATTTTCAAAATTTAACTACCATACAACTGTTCAAGCCCCCATATATAAAATATGTTCCTACAGCAAACATTTTATCGAAAATATCAGTCAATCTTTGAGATTTGTTTATTGGAATAAGTATTTTCCTAATAACAGTATGGCCGTATGTCAAATATAGGATGAATTGGTTTGAGGCTAATACCAAGATTTTGAGCTTCCGGTTTACTTTATACCGCATATGTGAGTTATCTTGGTGAAAACGAGAGAGTTTGTTTTGTTAATAAGAATGTGTCTTTGTGCCTAAACACCATACATACGAATTACCACCACTGTCATATACTACGTACAAACATAAGTACAAGTATATTGAGTTTCCTTTTTCTAGCAATGTCGTTCAGCGTGTTAGCTATATATTTAAAAAATTGTTTGGAAATATGTTCTCAAGTATACCTGAGAATTGTCCAAATTATTGCAATCAGCTTGTTCTTCCCCTACCGCCAATAAGCATATACAAGTATAATAATTTCCGATTTTCCACCCGACTTTAGACCCTACAGGTTGCTCAAAATGTGTGATATTTTAATAAAAGTAAATGAACAAGTTTCCTTGAAAATATCAGTATAAGTATATAAAAAGGTTTTCCTTATTTTAGCAGAATTTGTGCAGAATATGTCGGTCAGTATATTTGAGATATACCAAAAGTAGCGTAGCTCTGCCCCTAGCCCAAATATATGATTTCAAAGTGTCTGAAAAAAATTGATTGAGCCCATTGCCTAATTTTTAGACCGGTTCACAGACAAACCTATTGTCCATATTGTTAAACTCAATGTTTCCGATGTTATCGAAATTTTTTAACCGATCACTTCAGAGCGTCAAGTAATGCCTGCGCCATGCTTTATTACGATACACAGACAGACAAACATCCAGAACTCAACTTGCCATCCTGATTACTCTATATCTATGTATCTCGATTAGTTTAGGCTTAATTAGATAACTATAGTGTGCGCACCGTGTTGAGCAAATTTAAAAATAAAATACAAGTTAATTCCGATAGCTTGTTGTGTTTAAAGTAGAATTATCATTAGCTTGAAAATACAGCCTATTTCTTCAACTAAGGATTTTTACTTCGCTTATCTCAATCTTATTTAATTCAAGCAAAGCCTTGTCATAATAAAATTTCAACATGAAGAAGCTCGTTGAATTGACGTCCAGTATAACTTTCTTAAAATAGTTACTAACCAACTGTGCATCATAACAACAGCAAACAAATCACCAAAGTTAAACATAAAATTGACTTTCACACGCAACCACATGTTAAAAATTGGAAACCAACTCATGTATGAATACGAGGGCTGCTATATATATTCTGGCCTAGGGCAACACTAAGCGTTGCCAGGTGCAATCTGACATTTCCATTGGAAAGTTTGACATTTTTTAGCATAACATCATTCAGAACGTTTTGTCATTTAATCGTGAATTGTTTTATTTACAGGGAATTAAAAAATTCATCTCGGCCAAAAAATGGAATTAACTCGTGAACATTTTCGTGCGATCATTTTTCACAACTTTCGACGTGGATTATCACGACAAGAGTGCATCGATGAACTAAAATCTTTGTATGGCTATGAAGCACCATCCTCATAGCACTGTGAAAAACTGGTACAACGAATTCAATCGTGGCCGACGCTCGCTCAAAGATGAATTCCGTGAAGGTCGTCCAAAAACAGCCGTTGAGCCAGAAAATATCGATGCCGTACGTGAACTGATAATGCCAGACCTTCATGTAACATACCTTCAGATAGAGGCATGCCTATGCATTTCTCCCACCAGCATACATTCGATATTGCATGAACACCTGGCCGTAAAAAAGGTTTGTTCTCGTTGGATCCCGTATAATTGGACAATCGCTCAAAAAAAGGCTCGTGTGGATTGGTGTAAAGAAATGCTGAAAAAATACGATCGCGGTGCTCCAAAAGACGTTTATAAGATCGTCACAGGTGACGAATTATGGATCTATGCGCATGAGCCCGAAACAAAACAGCTATCGACAAGAAAAAAAGAATAAAACAAAAAAAAAACCATTTTCGTTGATAAATATGCCTATTTACATTATTAGGCCAGAAATATATATAGCAACCTACGTATATGTACATACATATACTCGTATATGTACTCGTACGTTAGGGATTTAGTATATTCAAAACAGTCAGTAGCTTGTTAGGATGTGAAATCATATATTAAATTTAAATGAGAAATTCGTTCATATTTTAATAACAAGAATATAATCATATTTTTTGACAACCCAAAACTAGCGATGGTCAGGATGTACAAAACTACCTTGGAGCTTGAACCATTTCGTTGGATTTAAACAATTTTTGGTCATAAGGTGACACACACTAAAGACACTAGTCGTGCAAGGTTTTATCAAATGGAATTAAAAATTGTTTTATATGTGAAGCAGACGTGGATTTTGTCCGATTTCGCCCCATTTTCACACTATGACAATGAAATATAAAAGGAACTCGACGTACCAAATTAATTATCGAAATCGGTTGGTCGAGGCCCAAGATATGGGATTTCACCAAATAGTTGGCGGAGCCACGCCCAACGTCCAATTTTCACACCAGTTCCAATAAAGCATTCTTTTACCATCTCGGTGGTAAAATTTAATGTCTTTGGCGTATTTAATTATTGATTTATTGCGCTCTTTCATCCATTTCCACATTATCGGTATTTTGTAATATTTGCGGTGGGCGAATTTGGTTGTTGTAGCTTCAGTTGTTTAGGAGATAGATACATATATACATTAAACTTATTAGAGGCTGGCACCACGCCCACTTTTCTAAATTTTTTTATCCACAGGTGCCTCTTGCTACTGCGATCGTCTGTACCAAATTACAGTTTTATATCTTTCATAAAATTTAATACAATTCATAAATATGTTCAAAAATTATATTTTCAAATCATAAGCATTTGTTCAAAATTCATGTTTGTAGGAATCATTTGAATATTTAATTTCTTCAAAAGAAAATAACAATAATAAAAACAATAAAAAACCTCACATCTATGTATATATGTACAAGTATATAAAAAAAAGTCGTGTTAATTACACCATTTCCCATATAACGGTACTGTTCAAAACTCCTAAAAGCGCTTTAAATTAAATGCGTCAGAAACGTAAAAATTTGTCGAAAGGGTGGTATGACAAAGCTTTATAGAGGCCGCTGCAAAATTGGACCATGGGCGTGAGACCGCCGATTTTTTGGTGTCCTCTGGATAGCCAGGGTATGCGCTTTGCTTGGGACCAGCCACGTAAAAAGCACCCCAAAAAAAGGTCAAAACAGCCTCGGATGATAGACCTTCCTTTCGATGACGACCACTGCAAACGTAAAAAGGTTTACAATTTAATAGCATGCAGCTGTAATGTCTGATCCCTTAATCGGGAAGTTACCTCTGCCAAGCTGGTTGATGTCCTCCTAAGAGACGCGACAAAGACTGAGATGAGTAGATCCTTGTGGCATTTACTACAGTAAGCATATAAAGAAACTCAAATTCGGTGTGAGTATCGTGGTGGAAAAGAGACTCCTGGACTCCGTCCTGGCTTGCCACAATCACATCAAATCGAAGTTCTTCACTATATCGCTGATATATATATATACATGTATATACATATATATATATATGTGACCTGGTCTACGAAAAGGGAGCTAACGTGCGAAAACTAGTTTTCTGGGAAGCAGCTGTTAAAAATAAACAACTCGTTTCGTCAGTTTCTCGTTATCTCATTAATTGTTCTCCTTTCCAGAGGCTTGTTTTGGTCGGAATATTATTATAGTTCATCGTGTAAGTTGCTAGTATGGAACATTTAAAAGTAACACTGAAGAAGTGACGTTTACTCTAATACCGCACAGCTGCTGTTGTCCTGTTTTCATTCGTCTCTCTTTCCGGATGTTCTGTTATCACATTTGTGTAAGTGTTTCTGTTGATTATCGTCTTCGCATTTCGCATGAAATGAAACATGAGTGTTGATGAGAAGTTCAGTGCCGTATACGGACAATATTTCCATGAAAAGGATGATGAAAACAATGAAGAGAGCGATTATGATGAAGACGAAGTATGTGTATTTCAGGCAGAAGATGAATTATATTTTTTCGTATTTTTACTCTTCTTTCTCTACATTTTTAGGGAACTTTTAAACAAGTTTTGACTTTTTGGATTCTATCACGTGAAAAAGCATCTCATCTTCCATCCGAATCAACTAAAAAGTGAAAATTGATTTTTTGACACCTAAGCCCCCTTTCCGTAGACCAGGTCACATATATATATATATATATATATAATGGATTGGTTATCCCAATTTCATTCTCATTTAATGAAAATCATTAAATAATATACTATATATACTAGGGTAATACGTGGATCGATATCACATATTATAACCATTATACTATGGTAAATCTTATAATATACTTTTACTGAATTTTGCCTAGATATCTTCCTTTTTGTCGTTAAGTCATCAAAACTATTATAATATCTTCAACATGCGTGTATTTTGCCTTTTATCAATTCGCATTCCGCAGATTGTCGTAGGATTATTTTCCCTAATGATCAACTATGCCGTTTGATTGCATCAAAATCCTGCACAAAAGTACTTGCTGAAGCATCCGCGACCATTTATTTTAAGTCCACTCAATCCATTCCTTATATTTACTCAAATTGAGTGAAATCGAGAAATTCTGTGGGGAGTCTGCGCCAGGCAGTGCAAGAACAAGGTGAATAAAGTTGGTGGGATATGTTGCTAACCATCTCCAAATTACAGAAACAAGTTCGAGTTAATTTAAAGAATTGCAACAAAGGTGCTACTACAGAGTATGGCGTTGCCGCTCTAAGCGAGTATTTGAGGCGGTCGGGTGTATTTCGTTGGCTTTACATATTCGCAAAAGTTATGGCTGGCGGCAGACATGTTTTTGAATAATAAATGTTATCTATGTCATCGTTTGGTTGCTGTGTATTGTAACGTGCAAAAACAATGTGTTTGCGGATAACAACAGCATGATTTAAGGTGTCTTTTGTGACAGATTGTACATATACATATATGCAACATAAATAGCTTTTCGGTAGAAACGTAATTTTTCGCATTTACTGAAATATAGTATAGTAACGATTTATTTAAAACAAGTTGGGAGGGCTGAGTTCGCATCATGTGCTCAGCATGTTTATTACGAGTATTAGCTTAATTCATGTTTAAGTAAACTGAATAAAACTAGTAATGTTCTTAAGGCACATTCTACACAGATACAATTTTCATAATTATAGTGTATTACAGTTGCGCACTACATTCCTCCAACTCCAATCCACATGTTCTTCGTCTTTACTGACATAGACACCGCTTACGCGCTTATAGCCGAGTTAGCGACAGCGCGCCAGTCGTTTCTTCTTTTCGCAACGTGGAGTCAATTGGAGCTTCCAAGCCAAGTCAGGTCCTTCTCCACCTAGTCTTTCAACGGAGTGGAGGTCTTCCTCCCCCTCCTCTGCTTTCCCCGCCGGGTACTGCGTCGAATACTTTCAGAGCTGGAATGTTTTCGTCCATACGTACGACATGACCTCGCCAGCACAGCCGCTGTCTCCTAAATCGCTGAACTGAGGCACTGCCGTCGTATATCTTATACAGCTCATCGTTCCATCGAATGCGATATTTGCCGTCGCCAACGCGCAAAGGACCATAAATCTTTCGCAGAACTTTTCTTCTGAAAATTCGTAACGTTGGCTCTTCAGATGTTGGCATCGTACATGTCTCTGCACCATATAGCAGGACCAGGAGTATAGAATTTGAATATTGAATTGGTATATTGGCGACCGTTACCACCTTTTTAGAACCAATTACGAATGGGATGCAAAAGCAAGTAAAACATTATGCTCATGCCGACTTAACAAATTCTTTTCAAGCTGTTCTAACTTCACAATCCTTAAGGGGGTATTCTGGTTTAGAAGCCCGAATTTTAGGTATTTTTATGACGCGATAAAAAAAATCAAAAATTATTTTGACTTCATTTTTTTACATGGTTTCTATTGATCTTCTAATAATACAAAATATAAATAATATAAGAAAAAAAATTAAATTTTAAATAACTGCAGGTCTACGAAGTAGATACTGATGAAACAATGGCTTATCCTGGTGTGTATGTTCCATGTTCTTTTGTGGTTCGGAATTAAAAAACAAAAAAATCTTTCAAAAGCTCTTCGTAGTGCAATACTATAATGTATGTATAAGAAAGCTCTATGTAATTTCATGTGAATCGGTTGAATAGAACTTGAGATATCATGCACACCGTTTCTAGAAAAGTAGTTATGAGAAAAACGAGTTTAAAGTTTGAGAACTAGTCGCGCGCAGTCGGAGTCACAAAATGAGCTGTAATTCGGAAAATAATTTAAATTTCGAAAAATTGTCTTAGAGACATTTTCTTGAAGGATGTATTGCATTTTGCTGTAATCTGATATAGAAATCACCCAAAGTTCTAATCATTTATAGCACAAATTATTGTACATGGTTTAGGTCTCAGAATATAAATTGCTAAATATAATATAATGATACAAAGACTTTAAAATGGCAAATCGCTTGCTTAATTGTAAGTGTATGACCTCTTACTCTAAGCTCCATGCCTTCTATAAGTTGTGCCAGTTTCTATTCTTGCCTCACTCTGATTTGTTACTCATGGTAATTTTTCATTTTTGATATTATCTTATTAAATTACAACTAAATTTATGCTGCATAAATTCACCAGAGTGCAGTGACAGTCTTAATTACATTCTTACATTTCCAACACTTTTAATAAAGTAAGAAGGGAGAGCTAACCGCAAGTCCACAGTACATGCAACATCTGCCTTTATTTCCTTTCCTGTAAAAAAGCAAAAATTAAAAATAAAACAATAAAAACATTGTTCTGACTATATTAAGTGTGTATGCAAAGATTAAATGTGCAATATTGTTGCATGTCTATATATTTTTAAAAATACTTATATTAAGACATGACCTCACGGCATTCCTGGGAGCCGGAAAAATATGAATTAATTAATATAAAATTTTCAAAGCTCAATAGAAGCTCTATATTGATTATACACTGTTCGGAATTAAAATTTTTTGAAAAAAGACACAACGAGAAGGGAAATGGGTGAAGCTAAAGTATATCCAAATTCTTCACAGGCACGGCATTGATTCATATAAACCAATAAACTCTTTCCAAAATAGTTTTTCCTTTGCATTCGTATGTAAAGGGTGGGCCATCTAACGTTTTAAATTTGAATTATCTATATGTCGACATTGGAAACGTCAAATACCATTCGGAAAGTGACAGACATTCAGAAATTTACGAAATGGGTCGCTATTCACTAGAAAAAAAAGGTCAATTTTACCGAAACATCATCTTTTCGTACGAGGCTCATTTCCACCTCGATGGTTACGTTAACAAGCAGAATTGTCTCATTTGGGACACACGTGCCATGCAGCAAACGCTACACTCAATCTTTTACGCTCTGTCTTCGAAAATCGCATAATCAGCAAAAGAGGTGATGTGAATTGGACTCCCAGAAGCTGCGATTTAACTCCGTTGGACTATTTTCTGTGGGGAGCTGTTAAAGATAAATGTTACGCCAACCATCCAGAAAAAATTCAAGATCTAAAGTACGAGATTCAAGCTGCTGTAGCTGCTGTAGCTGCCATAAGGCCTGAAACCATCGAGAAAGTACTCCAAAATTGGGTGGATCGGATAAGCTACTGTAAACTCAGCCGTGGTGGTCATTTGTCCGAAATTGTTTTCCACAAATAAATTTCATAAAACAACCTTTTAAATAAATATTAGACCTTTGAAAAATATCAAGCCGCTTTTTGGCTTTTTAAATTTAAAATTGTATATGGCCCACCCTTTATCTGCGATGTTCACTTTTTGAAAATTCTAATTAAACGCGGTAAATGCACAATACACTACACCAGTATGCTTGTGCAATCAGAAAAATATCAAAATCGTTTTAGTTTTGCTCCAGCAGATGGTGCCATCACACCACAAGTACATAAACGATAAATCAGCTGGCACCATCAGGTGATTGCGCCAGCATGCTGGTGTAGTGTATTGGGGGCTTTATATATTGACTGAAATGTATGGTATAAGGCCAACCGGTAGTTTGAAAATCTTTTATTAGGTATATGGGGGAAAGTATAGTATTGGCCCGATTTTATCTATTTTTGGCTTTACGACATAGCATATTATTAACAGATGACCTTTGGATTTCATTGAGGTACCTCAAAAAATGGGTGTTAGGTTTTTACCCTCTTCTATCCACCTTAGGTACAGAGATTCACCTTCAATTAGGTTTATGAGGGCTAAGGGAAATATTGAGCCGATTTAACCCATTTTGACACAGTACACATACCATTATCAGGGCTGGATTATCTTTGTATTTCAATCTTCGGTAAAATATTAGCCATAGGGTCTAGGGCCCACACTTCCGGTAGCTGAGGCTTAAATAGTTATGACCATTTCTCCCAATTTTTATTTGGAAAGTTGCAGTCCGAAGTGGAACATGTGAATGTAATAATAACCATTTATACCAAATTTGATTGAAATTGGTCAAGTAGGTCTGTCGATGTGTGATTTCACTTAAATGTGGGCGGTCCATCGCCGAATTATGACACATATAAAGTTCTATTGTGTCAGCCTAGATGTAAAATTAAGTTAATTTTTAGCAGTTTTTAACAAAACGTTATATGGAGAGTTGGCGTGGTTTTTATCTGATATCACTTAATTTCACGGTGTCGAAATTATTTGTCCTCTGCAAGTTTGGGTGTTATGGCTTGAATGATTTGGGAGATATACGGGGTTTGTCCGGAAAGTAATAGTACTGTGTCGATTTGAAAAAAAAAAATTGATCCAATCGTTAAAATTCTTTAAAAACTTTCAAAATAGGTTCCTTCGGCGTCGATGCAGCGCTGCCAGCGCGATTTCCAATCATCGAAGGCGTCATGGAAGGTATTCTCCGGATTAGCATTGAGAGCCGAAGCGGTCTGCTTGGATCCCCTCTGTCATTTCAAAATGTTTGCTTTTCATCGGCCTTTTTAGGCAAGGAAACAAAAGAAAGTCTGGGGTGGCCACATTTGGGCTATAGGGCGGCTGCGGAAGCGTTGGGATGCCGGACTTGCTTAGGTAGCTGTTCACAAGAAGGCGGTATGACCCGGGGCGTTGTCGTGGTGCAAATTCCAATCGGCCGCGATGTCTTTTCGGACCCGATTGATCTTTCGTTTGAGTCTCTTGAGGACTTCCACGTAAAACTTGCCGTTGTTGTTTTGTCCAAGAGAAACAAATTCATGGTGGACGATGCCTTTGATGTCTAAAAAGACAATGAGCATCGTTTTCACTTTGGATTTGCTCATTCTTCCCTTTTTTGGGCGAGGAGCCGCCGGCATGTGCTACTCGGAAGATTGCCACTTCTCGCTAAAGCAATATCCGGGTAAGCCTGCGAATTTCACACGGAATTTAATCACGTACCTCTGTTCTAAACGAATGCTCACTAATCACAGAAACACATTGGACCAAAATTTCTGTCCTGGCTCTCCAAGTAATCGGTGCGCGCACGCTCCGAAGTACACGTGTATTTGGTTTCCTTACGATATCAAAATATTTATCCAAGTTACAACATACACGGACGGACGGTCAGACAGTCAATCAGAACTCATCTCGTGTCGTCATCCTAACCATTTACATATAACCCAATGTCTAACTCCATTAATTTTAGGTGATACAAACTAACATTACACTGATGAGATCAAAACTATTATACTCTGTAGCAAGATGTTGCAAGAGTATAAAAATATTATGGTTAAAAGAAAGAAGCAAGAAAACTAAACATTTGCATCTTGATGAGTGCCGTAACCGACAATGAGTTTTCGGACGACGGCGACACCCGTTTTATGCGATAACCGAAGCCAAGTTTATATGACAAGTGTGATACGAGTATTAGTATTAGTGCGTTTTTATTATGTTCGCTTGTGCATTAAGGAGTGTGCATAAGTCTTTTAAAGTGCAAGTTTCGTAATTTTTTAGCTGAATTAACTTTTCTCTAGCATACTCATTCCAAAGTTACATTTTTTCCAAAAGCTATTCAGTGTTCCATGTTTAAGCGAAAGCGGGAGCACAGACAGTTGACTGCTTCACGACCTTTACTGATCATATTCTATTAAAAGTATGTGTTCTCATTTCATGGCTGAGCCATTGTAGTTGTTATATAAATTTGAAAGGAAAACCCCAAAGTGAGGATTGACTCGTTAAAAGTAGAAGCAAGAGTAATTGCGAATGGGCTATGCATACCTTATTTTTATCGCTTTCATACCTCAAAATAAGAATAAGAATAAAACAAAGTGTGCAATTGTGTGGAAAAACTCAACTCAATAAAAATATAGTACATAAAAGTCTTAAACATAAATAATTTATTAAACAAAAACCGATAATCCATTTAGGATCCATTCTTCGATTTGTGTACTGGAAAGTGGAGGAATCTAGTGGAATTTAAAATTGTGCTATATGGAAAGTAGCCGTGTTTGTTGTCCGGTTTCGTCCATTTTTGTACAGAGGCATGGGAATATGAGAAGAATGCCGCGTACCAAACTTTTGTCGAAATCAGTCAAGCGGATCCCGATATATGAGACTTCACCAAAAAGTATGCGGTGCAACGCATATCTTGCAATTTTGTCAGTTTTCGGAACTCGTATTTTTATACCCTGAACAGGATATATTAAGTTTGTCACAATGTTTGTAACACCCAGAAAGAAGCGTCAGAGACCCTATAAAGTATATATATAAATGATCAGTATTTTGAGCTGAGTCGATTTAACCATGTCCGTCTGTCTGTCTGTCCGTCCGTCCGTTCGTCTGTATATATACGAACTAGTCCCTCAGTTTTTAAGATATCGTTTTGAAATTTTGCAAACGTCATTTTCTCTTCAAGAAGATGCTCATTTGTCGGAACGGCCGATATCGGACCACTATAACATATAGCTGCCATATAAACTGAACGATCGGAATCAAGTTCTTGTATGGAAAACTTTCACATTTGACAATGTATCTTCACCAAATTTGGTATAGATTATTTTCTAAGGCAACGAAAAAATTGTTCAGATCGGTTAACTATAGCATATAGCTACCATACAAACTGAACGATCGGAATCAAGTTCTTGTATGGAAAACTTTCACATTTGAGAATGTATCTTCACCAAATTTGGTATAGATTATTTTCTAATGCAACGAAAAAATTGTTCAGATCGGATTACTATAACATATAGCTGCCATACAAACTGAACACATAGGTACATAAAAACCACTGTTGACAAGTGTGAAGTTTCCAAATATTTTAACATATTGCTCGGACAACATTGTGGGTTTATCACGAAGTTCAACACAAACCACAATGATATTGAAATAACGATTCTTTTTATGTAACTATTTTAATAAATCCCTTTAGAATATATTCTATTATTAGGAAAGCAATATTAATCAATTTCCTGTGCAGCAGTCGTTCTAACATCAATTAAAAATTAAATGCATAGTAAACTGCCTCCAGCGGTTAATTAGTATAATCCCGTCATTCATACAACAGCTTTGTGCTCATAAACGCACGTGCTTGTGTTGTATACAGCATGTAAGTGCTTTAGCAATTTTGATGTGCTCTAATGAGGTAATTGTAAATTAGATTATTAAACAATTGTTAATTACAACGAATCAACGCATTTGCCTCGAATCCCAAACATTTAATTTGCACTAAGGGGAAACAAATTAAACGAAATGCACTAATGAGCGTGTGTAAGTAGGAATGAGAAAAATTTAAAAAAAAGCTAAAATTAATTTACTTTTTCTGATTTGATTATACGAACGTTTAATAAATTGCGAGTCGTAGACCGCACTAATGGTTAACAGTCAATGTTGTACTTGATAAGCACGATTCAATAAAAATATTACTATATATACATTTCTCAACCTGTCAGATTATCTGGTCAAGATGACGGTTTTGTGTTCCTTCCAAATATGGTGACAAGAGATTTTAGAAGTTTCAAATCTTTTTAAGCAAATTGACCTATTGTCTCACCGTGTAGCTATTATTATAAACATATGAGGTTCCCTTTTATATTTCGGGATTAGAAAACAAAAACAAATATTAATCATCGAAATGCTGTTTTCCAGAATACTCTCAATTAAGAGACATTAGATTGAAGTATCTCCAAAGAACCGCCTCTTCAACTGTGGAAAAACGTTGAACCTCGATGAAAGTTGTAAAAAATAATCGCCCGAAAATGTTTGCGATTTAATGCCATTTTTGGGCGAGATTAATAGAGTTTCCAGATTACTAAAATAATGTTGACAAATCGTCCAGAAATATAAAAGGCAACCTACGTATATTGCATGCGTATACATCAACTAAGGGGTAGGAAGTTATTGCTATCTTCATCGCAAAACCGGTAACTGAAAACAACACCTAGCCAAAGAATTTATAGACCGATAAATCAACTACTATTAAAAACTATGGAACGTACCTGAACAACAAACAAACAACAAATTTCTCGCAATCATGTGGCTCTCGGGCATCATGCGGATACCAATGCTGTCGGCAGGACTTTTTGAATCTAGCGCTGCCTGATGGCACCATCTATGTGTCGACTGGTGCCTTATAATCTGCTATCTTTAGCGATTGTCCAGTGAAGTTATTGGGTTTTAGGTGTCAGTATGTTTGTGTTATGAGTGCGAAAATTAGCTTCGAACAAAGAGCCAACATTAGATTTTGTTTTAAAATTGGTAAAACTTTTACCGAAACGTTTCAATTGAAAAAATAAGTTTATGGCGATGATTGCCTATCCCGTAGAAGAGTGCACGAGTGGTTTCAACATTTTCAAACGTTGTGGGCCAATCAAAATCCGTGATCACCGAAATTTCATCGAAACTTTCACGCACACACAACAAAAATCAGCCGAAATCATCATTGAAATTCATGGAAATGGAATTGAACATCTCCAAATGTCCTACGTGAGAAGGAGAACTGGTGAGCGGTTCAAGGACGAATGTGTTCAAAAACTGTTAAGCAGGGAGAAAACCGAATGGTCTGGGATGCTTTACCTACTATGCCCTTGCGCAACTAGAAGGAACCGTACATGGGAATAAGTATCAGGAGATATTGAAGCAAATTTAATACCTTCAATGGAAAACCACTTTTCACGAGCGGATGTCCAAATATGACTCTGCGCCCTGACATTGTACCAAAATAGTAAGTATTCATTTTTTTGTACAACTGGAATTTATTGCTGTAATTTTAATTACAAATTTTATACTTATCCTTTTTCTTTCTTTAAGGTTAATAATTATTTAACAAAATCGGCGTCTCGACTTTGGAGTGGTCAGGTAACAGTCCAGATCTCAATCCTAATGAGAAACTTTGGTTTATAATAAAGGCTCAGGTAGCAGAGAAGAGACCAAAGAATTTGGCAGTTCACTTCCCTAAAAGAGGCCGTGCTTTGAAGCATTCGACTACTTAGATTGCAACAATTTCGGTTTGAAGAATATTCTGGATTTAGATAGCCTGAAGCTGGTTTAGATTCCATCACTCCTACAGCGGCAGGTACTTTGCTAGAAAAAAGACCGCCGGAGCTTTGTTTTTACGGACTCTATGATCCATATTTCCGAGTATGAAATCAAAACATGCTAAGATTCCACAGTTTCGAACGAACACACCCGACTCCCATTGAAACACCACTCCGCCACGTTCATTCAATATCAGTGAAGATTGAAAATCAGTATTTCACAGTAACATGGGAGTTCTTACCAACCTTCGGAATGTAAGAATCGAGTTCAACTGCTATGCAATCCTAACAACTAAGGTCTTGTTTTCCACAACAACCATAATAAACATGAGCACAGAATATATAGTTATTCATATATCTGGATTGGGTGTATTTCTGTTGCAGACTTAGTCCCGAGAAAATTTAATACACTCGAACGTATATACACCAGAGATACATATATGTATGTAACCTGGTCTACGGAAAGGGGGCTTAGGTGTCAAAAAATCAATTTTCACTTTTTAGTTGATTCGGATGGAAGATGAGATTTTTAACAGCTGTTTCCCAGAAAACTAGTTTTCGCACGTTAGTTCCCTTTTCCCTTTTCGTAGACCAGGTCACATATGTTCCATTGTTAACTCTCATGGCGGTTGCAGAAAAAATAACTTTCTTTCAATAATTTGCAGATTTTTCCAAGGAACACGATCATACAACGGTGTTCCGACAAATATTTAGCCTACAAAAGACACTGAGCGAAATTTGGAGAAAAAGGTAACTCGTGCAATCATTCGAAACCTGCTTTTTTGCTTAACCGTCACTTACCAATGAACCATTACAGATTTTATTGACTTTCTCTGATGACAAAATGTTCTACTGAAGCAAGTTGGTGATGTGGTCGGAGGTCAGGCACACAGTTTCTCCCACTCAATGTTCCTAGCATTTTCGTGCTTAACACGACGTTTCTGTGAAATTGCTTCAAGCAAATTGACTAGCAGCTAAATGGTTAGTGAAATAGCAATGTCCGTGCAATTTATTAGGGAAAATTTGCCATACAAAAGGTCGGGTAAAATTAATTTATTATTTTCCAATCTATGGTTTTAGTCATCTGTGTACGTACTTGGCGTTGTAAAAGTGCGTGTATGTTTGTTATTGCCTCAGTATTAGTTGAGGCGTAAAGGCAAGCCAGGCGTCTGAGCATAGGAAAAGTGTGCCAAACGAGTTAACGCAAAATAAAACTTTTGCATCGAATTTCCATCTACGTATCGCTAGTGAATTGTTCCAAAATAAATCTACTGTTTCCTTTCTGAATAAGTAAATTGAAACGAAGTTCAACATTCAACATATTTAACCTTAGGTTCTAAATAAATTGATGCTTCTTCAAAAAAAGATACTACATATAGGATACAAGTAAAAAAAAGGAGAATCAATGATGAAGAGAATATTTTAGTGGGACAACCTAAAAATATATTGTAATTATTTATATTTACTTAAACTGGTAATTATATGTATATACAAGGTGTGTTCCAAAGTAAACAGGACTTAAAAAAAAAACAGAACAAATGATTTTTTCGGCAAAATCAATTTATTTTTTTTTTTTAAATAGTCTCCTTCTGCTTCAATACAGCTTTTTGCCCGGTCCAAAAACATGTCGAACGAGTGTTTTAGCTCGTTGGCCGGTATGGCCGCCAGTATGCCGGTGCAAGCCTTTTACGTCTGCATAACGCTTTCCTTTCATGGGAAAATGCATTGCCATATCAGGTGAATACGGGGAGTGGTTAATGGTTGAAATGTGATTTTTGGTGAAATAATCGGTCAGAAGAGTCGATCAAATGTTTGATTCTGAGCGATTTTTGGTCGTCAGTCAAGTTGTGCGGAACAAACCGTGCACATACCTTTCGAAAATAGAATTCATATTTGGAACGAACTGTTACCCAGCGGTATGAAACGGTATGCATATTTAATAAAAATAATAGGTATTTCTTTAATAAATAGCGAAAACATAAAATCAACCCGACTATACCAGTATTCTCACAGTATAAATGTGAATATACAAACATACCTACTTCATGCTTTTTCGCTCTGCGCCATTATAATTACTATTTAATTAACACATTTTTCTTACAAAAGTATACATTGTTTTCAGATAAGCGCGATTCATTATTGCGCAATTCGCAAAGTTTTTCACATGTATTCGAGGCAAGCAGAAAATAATATTAACCACTTACATATGTAATATCAGGGGAATGGATTAAAAAATTAAAGTTGCATAATTAATCACGTAATTACACACTGATACACATGTACTAATATACTCATACATTCAGTACATACTTTTTTATACGGCTTTCATTATACATATGTACATATTTACAGTTATACTCAACCTTATTTTCATGATGTCTACTATAGTACATGGCAAAAATTATGGTTCTTCATAAACGAATATCGCTAACGCCTTTGCTGGATGTTTTTAAACCGCTGACACATAAAAATATACCCTTGGAAATATAAAAGCATTTAAGCTATTACGAGTACGTAAACAAAATAGTAAAAACACCCAGAAAAATATATAACTTTTAACTTTAGAAGTTTTAACTTCCCAGCGCACCAAAGGTCAATAGTAGTTTGGTAATCTTTGTTACATAAGAGTGTTCTTCTATAAAATTTCTATCAAAGCATTAAGTTACGTGCATACCATACTTAGGAAGAGTTGTAAGAAATATAGCATATCTATGTGTTTGTGTATATAACTGCGGTTAACTGTTATGAGTAGCTATTCAGTTGTAAGGGCAGAAAACTTTCAATGTAGTTTTGCCTTTCGTTGCAATACTACGTAAACAATATTATAGCTACAAGGACAGACTGAGCAAACGCGCAGTTAAATTCAATTCTTGGACTGTCTTGCATTCAAGCGCATGTTTCAGCTTCTTCTTCTTCTTCTTTATTGGCGTTAACACCGATTACGCGGTTATAGACGAGTTTACAACAGCGCGCCAGTTGTTCTTCCTCTTCGCTGTTTGACGCCAATTGGAGATACCAGGTCCTTGTCCACCTGGTCTTTTTAACGGTCTTGCTCTTGCTTTGCTTCCCATGGCTGGTTCTGCGTCGAATAGTTTCAGAGCTGAAACGTTTTCACCCATTCGGACAACATGACTTAGCCAGCGTAGCCGCTATTTCTTAATTCGCTGAACTATGTCAATGTCGTCAAATATCTCATACAGCTCATCGTTCCATCGAATGCGATATTCGCCGTGGTCAACGCGCAAAGGATCGTAAATCTTTCGCAGAACCTTTCTCTCGAAAACTCATAACGTCGAGTCATGAAATGTTATCATCGTCCATGGACCATATATCAGGAATAATGAGTGACTTACAGAGTTTCAGCTCATGGCGTGCAATTAACGACGTTTTGCTGGATGTGTCGACCACTAGAAGTGTTGCACTACTCTTTAACCAAGTAAGTTCGGGTGCAGGCAGCCATTGTACTCGTATACTCCCGCAGTTTACATTGAACATTTATTGTTAGACTAAATTATGAATCGCTTATTATCACCCATGAAAACAGAAGTCATTTTATACCCACTTTTAGCAGAAGGACACTAAGTTACGTTATTGAGAAATGTTAGAAATTGATAGATTTTTTGATCGAAACACAGCCCTAGCTGAGAGTTTACTGTTATATTTATTGTAAAACCAAGGGAACACCATAAATTAATAAAGGTAAGATAGTTATTAAAAATAAAAATAAGTCATTGGAAAAGTGTTTAATTTGTTTAGAGTGCTGCCTATAGGCAACATCCTGCAGCTAACGAACCAGGCCACTAAGGACTTTGAAATTTTTATCACTTCAAATTTTAAGACCAACATATATCTGTCCTAAAAATGTTTTAACTCCGACCGTTTTAATTCGGGCATGAGAGGGTTAAGTTAAAACTGTTAATTGTTAGAGGTGGATTACAGTAGGGTGGCGCATCAGCAGTTTAAATTATTTTAGAAAGTATATGTGGTGTGAATCCAGCATACTAAATTTATGTTTGACAAAGTTTTCGAAAACAAGTTCTTCTAAATAGTTCTCATAAATGTTAAGCTATGTTGAAAACTACTAAAAATGCGTGACCTCGCTATATAATAAAGCCAGCAAAGATGGTTTGTGAACGCTTTGTAGAAGCCGGTTCCAAAATTGTACAATTGGCCACTTTATGCAAGGCCAATAATGTCAATATCATCAGCATACGCCAGCAGCTGTGCACTCTTATAGAAGATTGTACCTTCTCGGTTTAGTTCTGCAGCTCGAATTATGTGCTCCAGAAGAAGGTTGAAGAAGTAACACAAAGGAGAGTCGCCTTGTCTAAAACCTCGTTTGGTATTAAATGGCTCGGAGAGGTCTTTCCCGATCCTGACGAAGCTTTTGGTGTTGCTCAACGTCAGTTTACACAGCCGTATTAGTTTTGCGGTGATACCACATTCAGACTTCGTGGCATAAAGGCAGCTCCTTTTCGTGCTGTCAAAGGCGGCTTTGAAATCGACGAAGAGGTGGTGTGTGTCGATTCTCTTTTCACGGGTTTTTTCCAAGATTTGACGCATGGTGAATATCTGGTCAGTTGTTGATTTGCCAGGTCCAAGGCCACACTGATAAGGGCCAATCAGTTTGTTGACGGTGGGCTTTAATCTTTCACACAATACGCGCAGATTGTGGGGTCTCTCTTTTTGTGGATTGGGCAGAGCACACTTAAATTCCAATCGTTGGGCATGCTTTCGTCCGACCATATTTTAAAAAGAAGCTTGTTATCAGTTCTTCGCCGCCGTGTTTAAATAGCTGGGCCAGTAATCTATCGGCCCCACCGCTTTGTTCTTCTTCAGACGGGTGATTGCTATTCCAACATCTTCATGGTCGGGAAATGGAACGTCTGCTCCATCGTCATCGATTGGGGAATCGGGTTCGCCTTCTCCTGGCGTTGTGCGTTCACTGCCATTCAGCAGAAGTGTTCCCTCCATAATTTAAGTATGCTCTGGGCATCGGTGACCTGATCTCCTTTGGGGGTTCTACAAGAGTATGCTCCGGTTTTGAAACATTCTGTAAGCCGCCGCATTTGTTCGTAGAATTTTCGAGCATTATCCCTGTCGGCCAGCTATCAAGCTTTTCGTACTCACGTATTTCGGCCTCTTTCCTTTTCTGTCTGCAAATGAGTCTCGCTTCCCTCTTCAACTCTCGGTATCTATCCCATCCCGCAGGTGTTGTGGTGGATCGTAACGTTGCGAGGTAGGCAGTCTGTTTTCTCTCCGCTGCGACACGGCACTCCTCGTCGTACCAGCTGTTCTTTTGCACTTTCCGAAAACCAATGGTTTCGGTTGCAGCTGAACGTAAGGAGTTTGAAATGCCGTCCCACAGTTCCCTTATACCGAGTTGTTGACGAGTGCTCTCAGAGAGCAGGAGTGCAAGCCGAGTAGCAAATCGTTCGGCTATCTGTTGTGATTGCAGCTTTTCGACGTCGAACCTTCCTTGTGTTTGTTGACGTGTGTTTTTTGCTGCACAGAGGCGAGTGCGAATCTTGGCTGCAACAAGATAGTGGTCCGAGTCGATGTTAGGACCTCGGAGCGTTCGCACGTCTAGAACACTGGAGACGTGTCTTCCATGATCGATCTGGTTGGTGGCTTTTCGATCCGGAGACAGCCAGCTAGCTTGATGTATCTTCTTGTGCTTGAATTTAATACCACAGATAACCATATTTCGGGTCCCGGCGAAGTCAATCAGCCTCAACCCATTTGGGGATGTTTCGTCGTGGTGGCTGAATTTACCGACCGTAATGCCATTATACCTTCTTTGCCCACCTTGGCGTTAAAGTCGCCAAGCACGATTTTGACATCGTGGCGGGGGCAGCTCTCATAAGCGCGCTCCAAGCGCTCATAGAAGGCATCTTTGGTCACATCGTCCTTCTCTTCCGTCGGGGCGTGGGCGCAAATCAGCGATATGTTGAAGAACATCACTTTGATGCGGATTGTGGCTAAACGTTCATTCACCGGAGTGAATGATAGTACTCGGCGACGGAGTCTCTCTTCCACCACGAATCCAACACCATACTTGCGCTCCTTTATATGGCCACTGTAGTAAATGTCACAAGGACCTACTCGTCTCTGTCCTTGCCCCGTCCATCGCATTTCTTGAACGGCGGCGATGTCAGCCTTTATTTTCGCGAGGACATCAACCAGCTGAGCACCGGCACCTTCCCAATTAAGGGTCCGGACATTCCAGGTGCATGCCCTGATATCGTAGTCCTTATTTCGTTTGAAATGGTCGTCATCAAAAGGGGGGTTTCTCATCCGAGGCTTGATGTTCCTTTTCATCTTTTTTATGTGGCGGGTCCCAAACCCAGCGCACAACCCCATGTGGGGGATACTTGGTCAAAGACCGGAAGTTGTGAGCTGCTTGAGCCATGTGTAAAAGAATCATTTCTGGCCACTCCCAAGTGAATGTCGATCAGAGAACTTTCCTCACTTGCGTGAACTTCTATACATGACTCCATCCTCCGCTAAACGTTTTACCAATTTTAAAACAAAATTTAATGTTGGCTCCTTTTTCTAAGCTAATTTTTGCACCGATAACACAAACATACTGAGACTTAAAACGCAATAACTTCATTTCCAATAGATGAAATGTCCTGAAATTCTCACTGGACAATCGATAAAGATAGTAGATTAACGTACTAGTCGACATACACATATATGTAGATGGCGCCACCAAGGTGCGCTAGATTCAAAAGTCCTGTTTACGTTGGAACGCTCCTTATAAGTCACTCATTATTCCCGTCCTGCTATATGGTGCAGAGGCATGGACGATGACAACATCCGAAGAGTCGACGTTACGAATTTTCGACAGAAAGTTTCTGCAGAAGATTTATGGTCCTTTGCGCGTAGGCCATGGCGAATATCGTATTCGAACGGTAAGCTGTATGAGACATACGACGCCATTGACATATGTAGTTCAGCGAATTAAAAGACAGCGGTTATGGTAGCTAGGCCATTTCGTCCAAATGGACGAAAACACTCTAGCTTTGAAAGTATTCAACGCAGTACCCGCCGCGGGAAGCAGAGGAAGATGAAGAGGAAGATCTCAACTCCGTCGCAAAGACCAGGTGGAGAAGGGCCTGGCTTCGCTTGGCATCTCCAATTGGCGCCAAACAGCGTAAAAAAGAACAACTGGCGCGCTGTTGTAAACTCGGCTATAACCGCGTAATGGGTGTCTGCGCCAATAAAGAAGAAGAAAACACAGATGCCTCTCTCGTCGATGGTGAGCGTTTCGTGGCTAGACATGAATTCAGTCACAAACAAACGGTATAAAGAAAAGGTAGAGGAATACACTTGAAGGAAAAAATAATTTAGACAAATTATGCAAAATTAATTTTAAGAACTGGCGTTGCGCGAATATATTATATCATATTAGAGCGATTTCACATTTTTCTATTAAATTGCGCAATTACCAGGTGAACTCAAAATTTTTTAAACAAACTTTCCCTTGTCTTTCGTTATGTATAATATGAAAAAAAAATATTTTGCTCACAACTTTGTTTACGAAATTATATGAGCTTGCTTTCACTCAAGTGACGTGAGCATGTACAAGTATATGTACATATGTACACATCGAATAAACATCTCAATTTATTTTAAATTTACTACAGAAGTGATGGAATCATGTAGGGTGCAAAGGCCAAATCCTTGCTCAACATGTTACATTTTATTTACCTTTTGCTGCTGGCATTTCATGAAGGTTATGTTAAATGTCAAAACTTTTTGCATTTGTTTAACGGTACATGGCTTAACTTGTTTTCACTTTCGTTATGCGTGATATTGCTTGCGAATGAAAGTAGTCGTATTGTTCTATATTCTAGGTGTCAGAATATTCAATGCTACGCAAATTATAAACAAAGGGTATGCTTGCTAGGGAACACGTGAGTACCGGGGTTTCCAATAGGAATAATATGATTTCTCAGAGTGGTTTCGGCTATTTTTCACATGGCATAGTCTGTAACTTTTTCTTCATTGTTTTCATATTATTCAATTTGGTTATCAAAATTATCGTTCTCTAATTGCAACTTTTCGTGCTCTTTTACCATTTTATGGTCGTAATAATCTCCTGTGTTCGCTATTCGTCGAATCGTCTAAATTTCCAGCGTACATTTCTTTTACATAATGTTAAAGTGCCAATAAGATAAAGAAGTACTCGAAGTAATGAAAACATTGCTGCCATGCAGGCAAGTGTTGCTGAAGAACGTCAGATAATTAGTTTGTGAGTTATGTAAATCATTTTGGTGATTTGTGAAAAAAATTGATAAAAAGGAATTTCGTTGATAAAATATTGCTTTTGAAGAGAAAGAATAAAGTTACATCAAAAACTTAGCTTGATGACAAGTTTCCAGATACTGCCCTGGAAAGTCAACCATCAAGGAGTGGTATGCTAAATTCATATGTGATGAAGACAGTGACCGCTGCTGATACCCAAAAAAATCGAAAAACGAAAACATCAAAAAAGTCTACAAAATAATTTTTGATGAAAATAAGGTTAAGTTCTTCGCCTCTAAAGATATCAACTGAACGTGTAGATCATATCAATTACGCATATAGCAAATAGCATAGAGCTTTTGATCCAGAGCAGTGTTCGGATATGTTCAAGCGTAATAACCCCGAATTTTTGCATCGATATGTAACAATGGATGAAACATGGATTCATGATTTCACTCCGAAATCCAATCGATGAACCCGCTCCAAAGCGAGTAAAAACGCATCAGTCGGTTGGCAAGGTTACGCGGCGTCTGTATTTTGGGATATCCATATAATAATTTTTAGTGACTACCTTAAAAAAGGAAGAGTTATAAACGGCGACTATTATATAGCGCTATTGTTCCGTTTGGAGGACGAAATCGCCGAAAAACGGTCGCATTTGAAAAAACCAAATTGCTGTTCCACTAAAACAATGCACCGTGATACAAGTCAGAGCAAGCTTTGGCAAAAATTTATGACTGGAGATCTGGCTCCCAACGACTATTTTCTTTTCTCGGATTCAAAAAATATTCTCGCTTGGTAGAAATTTTCGTTGAATTAGGTGGTGATCGACGAAACTGTGGTCCGTTTTGATTCAAAGCAACTATGTATGTTGCCAAACAAAAAGGCGGTCGGATCTTGGAAAATTCTGATATTAGTTGTGCAGGGGCTAGATCACGTTTTCACACATTTTTCCCATTTCAAATACAAAGACACACTGTTATTAACAAAACACGCTCTCCCATTTTCAATGAGATAAATCAAATATTAGTCGATATATTAAGGAGGAAGTGATCAGATACAACCCATTTTTGACAATTAGACTTGCATTAATGAAACCCAGACGGCATTTAATTAGTATGTGGGCATGTTAATAGAATATATTATTGGCTCAAATAGATAAAATTGAGGATACGTTAGTATAATTTTAGCTTTGATTGTAATCACGTTTTTGTCGAACTATAAGGTTCAACTTCTTTCGCTACATTTTCCAACATTGCTAACACTTGACGGTATTTAGCCGGCTGTGATCTCTGCAAGTTGCAAGATTATAAAATGTTCGGTTATACCCGAACTTATCCCATTCTTACTTGTTTTTATTCAACGTTTATGACTTACATATATTAACTCATTACTAATTTTAACTTTTGGTATGATTCCCCTTAGCATTGACTTCATATTGTAAGCGGTTTTTTTATCGAATGTATGGCATGCTTCAGTTGGATTTTTGAACTCAAACTCCCTTAAAAGGGGAGATACCTTTAGTACCATTAAAAAAAGGTAAACTTTTCCCGATTTTATTATGGAAGAATAAAAACTGATCACATCCGACTTTTTGCATACATATCTAGAGGTATTATTGAACTATAAAATAAAAATTATTTTATGTAAAAAAAAAAAAAACAAATTCGTGGAAATATCGACGATCCCGTTGATTGACATTGTTTTGCGGCCGTTAACTTCCTGGCTAGGCTTCTTATCTGAAACGAAAAAATTATATTTTTTTTTTAATCTGGAAGCTTTTATAAAGTGCGTATTAGAGGGTTAGAATTTCAAAAAATTGAGAATGTACGTCAGGATTTTGTAAAAAGTGCCATTTTTACCTGTGTTTCTCGACATCAAAATAGTTAAACAACTGTCAAAATGCCATTTTTCTCGGAAAAGCGCTCCATCACGCACTTGAGTATAAAATTGTCTATAAAATACGCTTTAGTTCAAGTAAATCGGTTAAATAATTCGCTCGCAATTTTGTCGGCCGCATGAAAAAAGTTAGTTTCGAGGAAACGAGCGCAAAGTTCTCCGGTTGTATAGATCGCAGCATGAAGTGCAATGGTTCTAGGGCCTATTTCTTCGAAATATACGGAGTAAACCAATGAAACTTCGGGACTATATTTTTGAATAGTTTTTCAATTGATTAGAGCGAAAAAAAATTTATAATTTTTTGAAAATTCTAAAGGTATCTCTCCTTTAAGGCCTTGCGCCTTGCTCTACTTGGACTATCGATATAATAGACAAGTACATCATAATTATGGTTTCATCACAAAACATGATTTCATCGCAATATTCTTCCGATATGATTGATCTTTGTTACAGCGAATGTGAAGTATTTTTCTACATTGATTAAAAGAAGTTGTGTTTTTTTTTGCGGTCTCGTGTGACAACCAAGTCACATTCTTGCTGTATAAAAGTTTGCACCGATGTTTTAGAACTGGACTATTTATAGTTGGCATTCTTTCATATTCCCATGACACATTGTGAAAATGGGCGAAATCGGACAATAATCACGGCTACTTATCATATATGTAGCACAATTTTAAATTCCATTTGATTCTTATCTTTCCAGTACACAAATCAAGAAGCACTTAATATAAGAGGATTAAATTTTCCAAGAATAATGCATTTAGTATATGCCACCTTATGACCGAAAATTGTTCAAATCCAACAAAAACTGTTTAAGCTCCTGGGTTCCGAATATTTGGACCTACAGTTGACTTTTGTTTCCAAATATCGGTCAATGTCTGAGATATATAATTGAAATTCAGAGATAATCCTTCTCTGAAAATGTTATGTCTGTATGTCAATCAATCGGAACAATACTTCCGTTAGCCCGTTATTAGGTATATATATAAAGATAATTGAACTTACGGATGATATGTGAGTTATCTCAATGAAAATAAGCTAGCGCGGTTGACTTAAAACAGTGTATCTTGTGCCCAAAGTAGATAAATTTAAGCAAAAACTTGACTTACCCCCCCATATAGCTAATATCAGGATTTTCGAACATCCGGCTGACTTTACTTTTTATAATTAGTTTTTTAGTAAGTGACTTATTAATAGTATGTGGTATTGGGAAAAATAGATAAAATCCGGTCGATACTACCCCAACTTCCAAACACTACATATGTATAACATTTTGTGTCCAGGAGTTATACTTGCATATAGTATATGTATATATAAAAGTGCTTGGATTTCGATCATCAGGTTGACGTTTTACACCATCAAGTATTTCCCTGGCTTTGATCCTTGTAAATTGCAAGAGTATAAAATGTTCGGTTGCACCCGAACTTAACACTTCCTTACTTGTTTTTCTGTTGATATTAACTAAATACATACACATTGTTTAATTTTTTTTCATCAAAAAACTACTTTAAAATAAAAATAAGTATATAACTTTCTTATTTAAAATTAATATTTTAATATACTTTATTTCGGTGTGTAAAGTGTTTCTTGACAAACTCTATGTATTTTTCCAATTTGTCTCTCGTTTTCTTTATGCTGATATATACAACCGTTATTTGCTGTTTTACCCAACACAAATTTTTGAATCAATGTTCAGTAGTCATTAAATAGCTTTTGCCTCGTTAATTATGTCAATTATGCAAATATACAAATGACGAAGTGTTAATCTACTCTCATTATCATTTATTTAATTATTACCAGGGACTTGAAAACTTTAAACTAATAAATTTAATTAGCCGACAGTTGATGCGAGTGCTGTAATGAATATTTATGAGTACATACAGACTTGGTCGAAAGTGTTGGAAATAATGGAACACCGAAAGTGAAGACAGAAATTCATGAATGAAGTTTTTGCAAAGACATTTTATTTAAACTTTTCTTCAGCGAATATTTGTGCACGGTTAGAGCTTTTAAAAAATGCAAAATTTGGTTGTCATATACATATTATGACGCGGAGTCAATGCGTAACAGAATCATTTTACATATAATTACTGAGTGTTGTATTCATTCATCCAGAGAATCCGAATTTTATCTCATAATTTTAAGACTTTTTAACCTTTGGTTAAACTAGTGAAGACAAGTTTTGTTAAGAAGTGTGGTGGTCAGATTTCGTTTAAGTTACGCATCAATTTTGAAAATTTCCAAAATTGCAAAACTTGGCTAAAAATTTGTATTATGGCATTTTTGTTGCATTTTACTTAGCCTAATCTTGCACAAATGTTTCGCTAAAAAAGGTTAAACAAAATTGTTTAGTAAATTTTGATTCATGGATGGTTACTTTTGTTGTTCTTATTCTTTCGAACACGTCTGTATATATTACAATTAAATCTTACTGTTCAAAAGTCAAAAAAAATAAAAAAATAAATAAATAATATTAAGCTAAGCATACAAATAAAACCGTCAATATTAATGTCCGTGTGGCGCCAACGTTTCTATACTTGACGACAGTAACGAACTTTATATAATATATATATATATTATAGTTATTAGTAAAATGCGAACAATGATTAGGTTGTGAATTACGAAAATTCATTGAAAAATATTTTTGTTTTTAGTATACGAAAAGTATTGTCTTTATTGTATGACTGATTTATTATACTTGCTCACTTTGACTTCTAACCAGTTAGTCTATACGGTGCTCCCTTTAAAACTTTTTTAATTCGTATTTGTGTACCCTGAACCGGGTATATTATGTTTGCTACAAAGTTTGTAAAACCCACCAAGGAACGTCTGAAATCTTATAAAATATATATTTAAATGATCAGCATGACAGTTAAATCGATATATCCAGGTATGCTTAGTTCTTCAGTTTTTAAGAAATCGATCTGAAATTTTGCACACTTTATTTTCTCTCAAAAAAGCTGCTCATTCATCGGAATCGCCAATGGACCACTTCAGCTTATACTGGATAGTCGAAAAAGTCTTTTCGTATTTTGTCAATAGATGTCGTTGCAGTCGTATATCTCCAGTGCTATAGTGTTGGAAAGGTGAGATTTTAAGGTTTATTTAAATTAAATGCGGGGAAGTTGAAAATAAGTTACAGCTTTTCAAAAATGAGTGAAAATAATGAAGAAATTCGCTTTGTTTTGAAACCTTTGCATAAAAAAGGAAGAATGCCAAGCAAGCCTTCGCTCGCTTCTGATCTGGAAATTTCGAAAACTCGATTTACACTGATGGAATAATGTCTCTACCGGGAAAATGGCAAATTGTGGTCGACCAAAATGGTAGAAATTTGTATACTTATTTATTAGTATAAATATAAAACAAGTAAGGAAGGGCTAAGTTCGGGTGAAACCGAACATTTTATACTCTCGCATGATAAAGTGATAATCGAGATTTCATTATCCGTCATTTACATATTTTTCAAATACCGTATTTGTGTAAAGTTTTATTCCGCTATCATCATTGGTTCCTGATGTATATATGTATTTTACAGAGAAGGCATCAGATGGAATTCAAAATAGCGTTATATTGGAAGAAGGCGTGGTTGTCAACCGATTTCACCCTTATTTCGAACATGAAAATATTATATACCGAATTTCATTGAAATCGGTCTAGTAGTTCCTGAGATATGGTTTTTGGTCCATAAGTGGGCGACGCCACGCCCATTTTCAATTTAAAAAAAAAAAAACTGGGTGCAGCTTCCTTCTGCCATTTCTTGCGTAAAATTTAGTGTTTCTGACGCACTTTTAGTGATTTTCAACATAACCTTTGTATGGGAGGTGGGCGTGGTTATTATCCGATTTCTTCCATATTTGAACTGTATATGGAAATGACTCTACAGAGTTTAGTTGACATAGCTAAAGTAGTTTCCGAGATATATACAAAAAATTTAGTAGGGGGCGTGGCCACGCCCACTTTTCCAAAAAAAATTACGTCCAAATATGCCCCTCCTAAATGCGATCCCTTGTGCCAAATTTCACTTTAATATCTTTATTTATGGCTTAGTTATGATACTTTATAGGTTTTCGGTTTTCGCCATTTTGTGGGCGTGGCAGTGGGCCGATTTTGCCCATCTTCGAACTTAACCTTCTTATGGAGCCAAGAAATACGTGTACCAATCATCATGATATCTTAATTTTTACTCAAGTTACAGCTTGCACGGACGGACAGACGAACGGACGGACAGATAGACTTCCGGATTTCAACTCTACTCGTCACCCTGATCACTTTGGTATATATAACCCTATATCTGACTCTTTTAGTTTTAGGACTTACAAACAACCGTTATCTGAACAAAACTATAATACTCTCCTTAGCAACTTTGTTGCGAGAGTATAAAAAGTTGAAGTCTGATTAGAAACACGAAAAGTGTCTGTCTTTTTTATTCGCTGAAGCTTTATGGTCCTTTGCGCGTTGGTCATGGCGAATATCGCATTCGATGGAACGATGAGCTGTATGAGATAAACGATGCCATTGACATAGGTCAGCGAATTACAAGACAGCGGCTACGCTGCCTAGTTCATATTATCCGAATGGATGAAAACACTCCAGCTCTGAAAGTATTCAACGCAGTACCTCCCGAGGGAAGCAAAGGAAGAGGAAGACCTCTAGTTCGTTGGAAGGATCAGATGGAGAAGGATCTGGCTTCACTTGGAATCTCCAATTGCTGCGCTGTTGTTAGCTCGGTTATAATCGCGTAAGGGGTGTCTACGCGCGTAAAAGAAAGAAGAATATGTAGCTGTCATACAAACTGAAATGACGGAATCAAGTTACTGTATTGAAAACATTTTCATTTGACGAGATATCTGTCCATATTATTTAATATTTCTTTGAGAAAATTATGTACTATTATATACTTAAGCATTCTGCAAATATCGTCGTATCAAGGATTCTCCGACCATAACACAACGAAAATGTTCTCTCATTATAAGAAACAGTTTAGATGGCACTGATTTGAAAATGTGTGTAAGTGTATACTATTCTACCCTTGAGCTCTGACATAGAGTTCCAGTATCGGTTAAATCTGTATTACTTGTATACTATTAAATTAGTTACATATAATTTCAATTATAGCGTTCTTTTGAGTGATCCACGAATCTTGGCTTATGGGTTTATCTATTATTTGAATTATTTACACTGTCTGTAGGATTCCCCCATCCGCTTTCATTGTAGTAATCGGCTTTGTTGAAGTAATGAGGCAAAGATGCAACGTTAAATGGCTTTGAATAGAAACTACACTTACATAATAATCCGTTAATTGTAATAGCAGCTTGAATGCTAAACTCTTGTCTTCATGCTAAAAGCATAAGTGGTATGTATGGCTTGTAAGTCGTACTCATACTTGTTTATAACCAATGTAATATATGAGATGGACACATAAACGCTTCGTGCTTCTTTCAGCCACTTGTTATCTCGCATTAAGGGATTACATGGGTTTAATGGTTTCAAAAAACGTCTTTTTATTGTCATATTTAATTACATCATATCTTTAGAATATTGCCCTAAATGCTCAAGTTGATTCGAGTAATAGTTTTGAAGAATCATGAAAAACAAGCGCCGAAGACGGATCACTCTTCCTTATGACAATGCTATCTCTCACATATCTACTGAAACAACTGTAAGCTGCAATTCAAAACATTGATTTGACGAGTGATCCTCCGTATTGACTAGACTTGGCACCGAATGACTTCTTTTTCCCTAAACGTAAATAATAAACTAAAAAGTCAACGTGTTCCGCACCTGAAGAGGCGGTTGATGCATTCAGAACGCATGTTTTGGAGATACCTTAATCATAATGGTACAAATGCTGCGATTGGTTCAAACGCAAGCAAAAGTGTATAGATCATAATGGTGCATATTTTGGAAAACAATAAAGCGATTTTCTATAGCTAAAATTTGTTTTTGTTCTCGAATCCCGAAAGAGACATAGACAACCTGCGTAGCAACATTTTGCAAGAGTATAATAAGAAAGATTTGCTAAATTCGAGTATAACAGATTTTTTGATAAAGACTGTTGTTAACATCTGACAACATTTCACCGCACTTGAGATACACAAATTGCCCGGGTATCAAATATTCGGTTACACCGAATTTCTGTCTTTTCTTTATGCCTGGTGTTCAGATTTTGCTTTAGTTAAGCATCAATTTGAATCATACTGACTCTCTAAGAAATGTCTTAAGATATAAGGCATATTTAACGGCAAGCGGTAATCTGCCGTCATATGACAATCTCGACAACCTGAACTCCTGGTTGATTCGCTCTATGTTCTTCACTTTAATTTCCAAAACTATCGGAAATCAGATATAGATGATTCCGGAGGTAATCTAACTTAATACTCAAATTTAGTTCTAGAAGCTGACAGTTGGTCAGCATATTTTACACAATTTCTTCATAATTTAATGCTTAATGGTTAGCTAGGAAATTTTCAAGAATCAACACAGAACCTTGTCACGATTCACTTTTCAGAACTGTAATTGATACATAATCATAATAATACAAACTTTAACATTAAATTATTTGATTAAGCTAAGTACACTTACAAATCAAGAAAGCGACAAGGTAATATCACTTACAAATCTTTAAACATTCTGAAAGAAAAAAACTTGGAGACTTGACTTATAATTGCTCAATTATGTCTTAAGTATGTAAGTGGTAGAATTGAAATTAATTACAGATTGAAATTTGCTGCTCGAAAAATAATCTTTCTCACAATAAGTTCCACTTTGCAAGAACACTTGATTACGCTTGAAATGAGCGGTTGGTAAAGCTGTAAATCAGTTTGAGGCCAATCATAAAATGGGAAATTAAAATTGGCATCAAGAGCAGTTTATAATTAAAAGAGCAAAGAAGTGAAAAGGAAATGAAAAAATGAGGAAATTAGTATTTAATATGTATGTATGTCAGGCATATAAAATTCACAGTTGCTGCTTACAATGCTTTATATAAAAAACAGTAGAGTGAATTTTGCCACAGTAGTTTGATAAATGCGGAATTGATGACCACAATCTAATCAAATTTCACCGGACGATTTCCAGTTACAAATATGTGATATCAGTTAGACCTTTCCTTGAAGATTATGTCTTGGGATTTGGCATCTCCTGTTTTAAAGAGAAAAACTCTGTAAGTTATAATTATATAAGGGGTATTCCATACCAAATCGACCACTTTTGAAACCGACCCCTTCAGATTTTGCTGAAACTTATCCATCCTTTTCTACCCTTTGAAAAACATTTTTGAGAATTTTTCTCAAAATTTTTTGTCCAACTTCAAAAAAGTTAGGAATTTTTCAATGGCTTTTTTATTTTCAAATAGCCATAACTTTTGTAGAAATTGACTTTTGGGGACCTTTTTTTTAAATTTTTGTTTTTGAATGAACTTTTCGAAAAACTACACGAAAAAAATTTAACACGATCAATTATATAAAATAATCGGGTTTTTAAAGCGAAATCGTCATTTTTTTTTTGGAAGCTCGCCATTTTTTTCCTCAAAAAAAACTTCAATTAATTTGACAACTATCCCTGCTAATCCCGGAGTGGGCCGATTTTTTTAAATATTTTTTTATTTTTTTCATTTTTGAAAATTTGACAATTTTTTTAAAATAAATTTTTTTGGAAGTTTGCATTTTTTTTATTTTTTTTTTCTCAAAAAAAACCTCAATTAATTTGACAACTATCCTTGCGAATTCCGGAGTGGGCCGATTTTTTTTTATATTTTTGTTATTTATCACCGTTACTGTCAATGGCGAGAAAAGTTTGGAGATTTGATTATTTCAAAAAATTGTATCTTTGAATGGCCTCCAAGAAGTAGTAATTTAACACCATTAGACTACATCTTGTGGGGTTATTTGAAGTCATTGGACTTTAGCAATAAAGCCAATATTGAACATGCTATTCATGCCATACGACTTGGTTGGTTGATTTGGTTCATCGAATTTGTTCCTGCAAAAGAAGTCGTGGAGCCATTTAGCACTCTGAATATTTATATTGCCTTAAAATGTTAAATGTCACGAGACTGTAGGGCTCTTCAACGACGCTAACGGTAATTGATGTACTTAATAATCCAGAAATTTATCTTATTGCTGAGAAAATTTAACCATGTGGTTCTCAGGCGATTGTCTGTTGGCTTCAATTCCTGATCAATTTTAATTTAATACAGTGAGAGGTCGTATGTATAACAATAACCATAAATCAATTTATCGTGTTGTGTTCAACTACCTTCTTTACTCAAATTTATAAAATGGAGATTTAATAAAACGCATCTCTCGCAAACGCATTCAATATTTACATTGACATCGTAATCATCTTCATTTAAACTCAAGTCACGTTCGCATTTGCCTTTGCTTTTTTTCGTCATGAGTCTGAGATTTTAATGACCGAACAAAATGGGGCAACATCAAACGAATTTACTGCGAACGTAAATTAGGTTCTTATCAAATAAATGTAAGCCTTAACGATGCGGAGGTGAAGCCACAAATTGATTGGGTGGAATTATTTTCATGCAAAGCGGGATTAGCCTCCACCTAGTAGTAATATATTGATTGTAGATTGTAAAAATGTGCTTCCCTTTGGCGTACGTATTGCTCCATTGCACATACATATATACATATGTATATGTACATATATGTATATATCCCTTGAAATACTTTACAGTAACTACAGAATTACTTAAAAATACCAATCTAATTCCTAATTACCATCCATTAGGATTGACAAGACGTTTTTTACAATTGTTATTTGTAAAAAGTAATAGTACCAAAAAATTTCTAAAATATTATTATAAAGTGGTGTATCACGAAGCACCTAGGCCTTTAGTAAGCTCTTTGTGCACATTGCACCAAAGTCCCGCCCCTCTTTTAGCTCCTCTCTGAACCATCCCGTGCTTCTGTTGAAGTCCATTAGCGTGAAAAGTTTTATCTGATCCAACTCCAAGACGTCGTCAAGAACCCCTTCACCGATAGTTACGATTCTTTTCCTGTACAGAGCTTTAAAATCGTATAGAAGATGTTTGTTAGTCTCCTCTGGATTAATAAGTACGTCGTCAAGAACCCCATCACCGATAGTTACGATTCTTTTCCTGTACAGAGCTTAAAAATCGTATAGAAGATGTTTGATAGTCTCCTCTTCTTCTACGTCCTGGCAGCTTCTACAATAGTCGTTATAATGCATTCCTAGACTTCTAGCATGCATGTGTGCCTATTAGATGGACCTGTTAGCATTCTTATTAGAGTTCTTATATTATTCCTTTTGAATTTTAATAGTCGGCCCCTCTTCCATTCATGCCACGTTTGTCTGCTTGTAGAGCAAGTCAGGGTTAGACTCCACGGCTGACTTTATAACATATTTTTCGATTAGATATCTGAAAGCAGTCAGAGGCGTAAAAATTCCCTTTTTCCGGAGTCTCATTGTAGAGTGGTGCCTAAACTACATAATTCATCTGCTTCACAGTTCTGTGGAATATCACTACATCCTTGGTTTCGTTGCAGGTTCATCGTAAAGTATGACATTAGATCCACTAAGAGATCAAGGTATTCTCACTGCGATGAAATTCTAAAAGACTTTAGTGATCACAAGTCGGCAGGGTCTATATATATAGATATGTATATTCCTTGTCGTGAGCACATTCCTTGCCAAACTCATGATTCTGACAGCTCTTGGGGGACATGTTCATTAACGGATTTGTGTAAAATTTTGTCAGTGTCCTCAGTAAGATTTGTCATTTCATCACGCTTCACTTTGGTAGAACATTTGAGAATTGTTCCAGATTATTATACAATTTCACGTTCCTCTGTGGTTATTGTACCAGCTCTTCGCGGAAAACATCATCATCTGAAGTGAAGCTCATTTCTGGTTTAATAGCTTCGTCAACACAGCACCTTGTCGATAATAGGGTGAGTCAAATTCTCGAGTAATTTAAAAAACGCAATTTCATCGCCAAAATTTGCCATTTTGGTGCGGATTATGGTGTGGTGGCATCATCTTATTTCCTTCGAAAAAACAGAGCGATGTTGACCGCCCTCTTTTCTCCAGAATTTTATGAAATAGACGCTGATGATCCATATTTTCAACAAACGGTGCGTTGCATTATGCGTAGAATATTTGGCGACTCTAAATTGGCATAATAAGCAAGCCGAGCAGCGATATTTTGTTTAGATCATAAAAAAAACTGTTTTAACCCAATTTAAGGGTTTTATTTCATTTTAGCATCACGTCGTTCCTGTTGGTAGACCCTTTATGTGAGGTCAAGGCATTTCTGCTTACATTATGGCAGTAATATATCATAATATTGTTTATATTATAATAAAGACTATGCTTCTGACATGAGATATCCTTTAATATGATAATTTGCTTGATATCAAAGTCTTCTAAGCCGAAATAATATATAAATAATAAACTTAGTTATAAACATCGATTGAATGCAGTTTAGCTGTT
The DNA here is from genome assembly GCF_016617805.1 of Bactrocera tryoni. NCBI lineage: Eukaryota > Metazoa > Arthropoda > Insecta > Diptera > Tephritidae > Bactrocera > Bactrocera tryoni. The sequence goes on from NC_052502.1 coordinate 39,684,746, forward strand.
TACAAGATTCATATTATAAATTTATATTTAAATTATTCCTTGTATTATTCGTTTCAGAACTAAACTCGAAAAAAATACATTTCCAAAAAAGGCCATATGGTAAGCTTTGTTCTTTTGCAATGATTATTCCTTATGTTAGTGAGAGTATTTGCTCTTCAGGCTTCATTGTATTGTGCATTTTATTAAAATACTACATAAAAGGCTTTTCAGTTCAGTGAATCTAGAACATACATATGCATATATTAAAATATCGTTCGTAAGTGTATGAGCAATACATAAGTACATATGTACATATGTGCGTTTATGCAGGAATTAGGCAATTCGTTAATAAATCTAATGTTTCCATTTGGCTAAGGCCTTCATCTCTAAGTTATTGCGCATACCTATACATACACATCTGAGGTTTCTCTTTATGCTCTAGTACTGAGAGTCCAACTCGGCCTAATAAATCACATAGTTTATGCTTAATCGATGTTAACATAAGCACAGCCGCCAAACGTGTGCAATCATAAATCTGATTGTATATTATTCAACTATTTTGACCATCTGTCTTTCTAGGTAAATGTGACACTCGTCTACGGTGGAGGCTTTGTTAAACACAAGTACTAAATCGACTCACACAAAAAATCATACAACAGCAACTTTTTAATGAACCTTATTTGTGTAAATAATGCATTTATTTATACATCATATAATCCCAACTTGATTTAAAGTAAAAAGCCTATGCAAAGACGTTCACCAAAATATGGGCATAATTATGTTTGCATGTTTTAATATGGCAGTGGTGGCTCCGCTGCCTCGGGATTGCGCATGCTAAAGGTATATAAACGCTTAATGAAGAGGCTTGGTGTGCAATAAACACACAATTCGAAAAATTTAAGTTTCAAACACCATATGGGAGTGCTTTAGGCATTGGAAATGTGGATGCTCCGAGCTCGTATTTTTCACATTACTTGTAGTTACGTATACGACATGCTCACTCTAGTATTCTATATATGGTATAAGTAAATTTATGCGCTTGCGCGATATTGCGCTCAAAATCCTTGAGTTGAGTTATTTTAAAGCCTTTTAGCCATACTTAAACAGCAACGAGTTGTGGTGAATAATAATCTGATTAATGTGAGTCAAACTCGCAGGAAAGGAGTATATGGTATATACTATATATGTATACTAGAGTAATTCAAAAAAAAAAAAATTTTTTTTTCGTTTGGTACTATGAAAAAGAGGTTCATAGACACCTCTTAGAAAGCCTCTCCAAACATGAGTTTTTAATTGTAACGGGAAGGTCCTCCTACTTTCAGTTTTCTATTTTTTCTTATTATAAGATAGAAAAATTTATATCTTGCTTCCAACTACTTGAAAAAATATCTTGTTCCTTAGAGTTTGTAGGAAATTGAATGTTCTACAAAAAAGGTTCATTATGATTTTTTCGTAAACCCAAACGTTTAAAAGATATTAACAGTTAAAGTTTGATTATTTTTGGGAAATTTTTTTATTTCTTATGAATTTTATAACTCAATGAAAAAAAATGATTATGATTAATGAAACTCATAGTTTTGTAGGAAATTTATTGCTCTATAAAAATGGTTTCATATGATTTTTCGATTAAGTTAAGCGTTTACGAGATATTCATCGTCAAACTTCAATGCATATTAAGGTGGATCAAAAAAATTTGCTTCGTTTGGTACTCTGAAAAATATATTCCTAGTCACCTCTAAGAAAGCCTATAAGTTTCATCATTCATAATATCTGATAATAAGAAAAAATAGAAAACTGTATGTAGGAGGACCTTCCCGTTACAATTAAAAACACATATTTGGAGAGGCTTTCTTAGAGGTGTCTAGGAACCTATTTTTCCGAGTACCAAACAACGAAAAAAAAAAAATTTTTGAATCACTCTGATATATACATATGTATGTATATTATTTAATACTTTTAACTTCGACAAATTATTCAATTTCATGCATTAACTATTAGCAATATTGGATATATTGTCACCTTTGATATCAAAAACTTAGTAAAGAAAATCAATTTAACCACAATGAAGTCGTTCCTTCAAATATCCAAAAGCATTTTCATCTCCACAGTCCTTAAATTATAATATAATTTTAATTTTAAATTTGAAACTTTCACTTCACTGTATGCAAATCGACAATGAATTACTATATCCGGATGAAATTTTGCCCGAATAGTGCATTTGAGTTATGCCACCTTATGACTAAACATTGACTGAATCGAACCAAAACTGCTGAAGTCCCTAGTCAATGAATATGTGGACACAGTTCTTGACTTTGTAGATATGTAATTGAAATTTAGAAAGAACCCTTTCCTGATAGTAGTATATCTGTGTGTCAAAAATGGGTTCAATCGGGTCAATACTTTCCTTAGCTTCCTTGCCTCCCGATTCCTAATAAATATAAAATTTTTCGAAGTCGCTTAATAAGTGAGTTATCTCCTTTCTTCTGTTCGCAGCATTGCCGCAGATAAATACAACAAAAAGGCTAAGGCGATTTTTTTAATACTTTGTTTATATTTGCATGCATTATTATTTTTCTTAGCCTGCACTGGAATTATATAAATTTTTTGAATTTCTTCTGGGATGGGAATACCTCCGCGGACGCAAAGTTCTTTGTATTTGTTTTGCAAAATTAGACTATTTAAGAAGAAAATTAACACTCGAATGAATAACTCAGCACTTTGTGGCCTTCCACCATTTTTCATTGCTTTAATTCTATGTACTATATGTATCTTTGCTATTTTAGTTTAAACGAGCTCTTGGCTTGGGATTTGCATTTTATTTCGATTGACAGCTTTACGATATGCTCATTGCAAACATAACAAAGTGCTCTTCCAACGTTAAGCTTGTGGCTTTTAAACACTTTTGTTAAGCGATTAATTTGCCTCTCAAATTCAAAGCAAGTATACTTTGTGCAATTTATAATTTTCAATTTTTCCACTTACTTAGAACACAATAACATAAATTTTGTAGAATTTGTAAGTTGTGTTTTTAATTACATATACATGTACATATATTTCAGTAAGTGAAAACTAAAATTATATAAGTACAAGGTGACGCAAAAATAACCTTCCGATGTTTTTTGGCTGTAATTTTTTTATTTTTATGAAAAACTTTGCTTCTGCTTGTGGATTATTTTTATTTATTTTTTATTTGGGCTTTTAAATTTTTTTATATCAAGTCGAGAACATGATACCATGTTAATGGCCGCCGCCACAGTTGATTGTCATTTGAGCCCTTTTTATGGCATTTTCCATCACTTTGGCCAGAACTTCCACAAAACGAAGTCTGAAGCGGTCAAATCAGGCGATCTTGCTGGCCAGTGCAAATCACCAAAACGGGAGATTGGGCGCCCGAGATATGCATCCTTCAGCATATCGGTTGTGGCACGTGCAGTGTGTGCCGTTGCACCGTTCTGTTGGAACTACATGTTTTCCAATCACAATTCATCAAGTTGCGGCAAAAAAACTCGTCGATCATTGCTCTGTAGCGCTCACTACTCACAGTAAACGTTTGGCCCGCGACGTCTTCGAAGAAAAATGGTCCGATGACTCCTCCAGCGAAAACAGCACACCATACAGTGACATTGAGCGGGTGTAATGGCTCTTCGTGGGTTACACGTGGATTTTCAGTGCCCCATAAGCGTAAATTTTGCTTATTTTGCTAAGATGGAAATGGGCCTCGTCATTTGTGATTATTTTTGATGAAAAATCATCTTCTTCTTGGTGGTGATTAAGGATGGCTTTAGCGTATGTAAGACGCGATTGGCGGTCAGCAGCAAACTGCTGATGCACCGTCTGGACTTTGTACGGAAACATCTTCAAAATTCGCTGTAAACACCGTCGACTGATACCCATTTGCGTGGCACGTCGTCTGGTCGATTTCGACGGCGCTTCCATGACATCCTCGGCAACAGCCACAATATTCTCTGCAGAACGGCTACTCCGGGGTCAGCCACGCCTGGCAGCATCTCGTGTTGTGCCAGTCTCTTCAAGGCGAGCGGCTAAACGTCCCATTGTTTCACCAGTAGGCGTCGGACGGCCAGGAAATCTGCGACGAAATTCACGTGTGCCAAAGTTACCGATTATTGGTCAAATAAATAGTCAACAATAACCCGCGTTCTGGAGCGGTGTAGCGTACCATTGTTTATTTACGTGTATTTCGCATGTGTTTGCTATACAAATGTCAAAAACAGAACTGACATTAGAGGTCAATTGCAAAATTTATAGTATCTTCTGATAGGTGGATTACTTGTACATATGTATACTATATTTTGCTACAGCATTTTATCACTTGTATATAAGTATGTACTTGTTATTTATGTGACATTTACGATTATAATTTTCTATTTCTGGCATTATTAGAAGAGAGTTGTCCTAAGTTAGAAAAATACCGATATATTACAATATTATTATATATTATATATTTGGGGTCCTCAGCCTCAGAGTGGGAATTGTAATTTTCTGTCTCAAAAATGTCTAGATCATATAAAACTCATGGTCATATAAAACTCTCAAATATTCTTCAAATAAAACAATTTCTATTTATGAAATTCTATATTGACCCTAAATTTATCTCGATTACTTCAAGTATTATCTGATATATATACATTCGGGTGTTTTTTATTGAACTATTAATTTTTTTTCCCGTCACGAAATTTCCTTGGAGATACCCTGAAAAAAATTCCCCGAAAATTTTAGCTCTTAATATTAACATTAAGAACTGGACCAAGGCCTGTAAAAATTTTCCATAGAAAATACACTACAATCGTGAGTTTTTATCTTTAAACTCCTACAGATCAGAGGTATTTTATGGCATCGCTTTGGCTTAAGACGCATATTTCTCAGCATTGTTCACTCTACAAAAGTGCCCAGTGCAGGAAAGTCGTAACTCACATCGGCGAGGTAGTACGGGGCTCTAAGCCCGATTTTTCCCAGAATTTCGCATTCTTTTGTATATATCTCGTAAATGAGCTATAGAAAATATTTAAATGACAAATTTGTAGGAAATTTTATTTTCTATAAAAAAGGTTCGAGATCAAAATAGCTATCATTAATACTTCTCGAATTATTCAGCTTTTTAAGTAAGGCTGTATGCAATTTTCATAGATGTTTTAAACAAATGTCCAAGATCGATATAAAATGATTTAATCGATTTAGTCGACCAGACCTAGAGACATCTATTGGAAAACGGCGGAAGCAAAGTTGTAGACCTAATAATTCCAAATTAAGTATTTGTCTTTAAATACCCCATAATTGCAGTTATTTTGAAAAGTAAAGAATAATTTCCAAATGTTCCAAGCTTATTTTAATACATAGCTCAACGAACGCAGAGCTTAAATTATTAATTTGGTGTTTATATATTAAACTAAACTAAACTAGTTGGAAGCTCATACTTTAAGACGAAGTTCTAATTTCAAATCTGTATTACAAAATTGTAGCACATAGAACCATTTACCGTTAAACTAGGGTAGAAAAGTTTCAACGGCCAACTTAACCTTCATTACACACCAGCATTGAATAATAACAGCAAATAGAATCACAAAAGGTGAACATAGGATTGACTTTCGCACACAACTTTCATACACACACTTAAAGTTTGAAAATGACCTCAAGCACATATTACTAATGAAGATACATACAGACATTTACACAACAAGGGAATTCGTATATAAAAGCATAAGCTCAAATAAGTACTATTCTTTTTTTCAAATGTAGAATATTATACACCTATTTAAAATGATATCATATCTACCAAAAAAGTAGGGCTGTCGAACATTATCAACTCCACAACCTTATGTTAAACAAGTAAGTAAGGCTAAGTTTGGGTGTAATCAAACGTTTCGTATTTTTGTAAAATAAGTCAACTATATTTATTTAAATACAGTACAGTACATTTAATATCATACATTCACTAATTTTGTTAAGGCATCTTACATTTTAACCGTCGAAGTATTGAAACTGTTTACTCCATTTTAGGCAACACAGGCTAACTGAACTCTATTTTGCATAGTTTTGTTCCCATATCTCCGTTAATTGCTGAATTTTATCAGAATAGAACTTAAAATTTTGTGTCCAATTCCGCCCATTTTCACACTGTGGCGGTACCACGCTCATTCTCCAAGCGATTCCTGCTATTAATTATAATTATTATTAACTTTATCTGCTAGGATTGTTGAAAAATCTTGAAGGAATGGTATCGAGTAGCGGTCAGGAACCGTGTAAGCATTCAAAACTCTATAATCACCACATGGTCTCCAAGATCCGTCAGTTTTGCGAACTAAACGCAAAGGACTGGCTCAGCTGCTATTCGAAGGACGACAAATACCGAGCTTGATCAGGAGTTCAAATGGTAGGTATAAGTGCGAGTTTCTCCAGTAATAAGCTTTGTGGTCGTGCGCATACTGGTGGTGGTACTGACGTGTTCGTACGTATGCCAAGTCGTAACGGACATGTGATCTCGGAGATTTCCTTTAAAATTGCGTAAAATTTATAGTTGACTTATTCGTTGGATGTCTATGTCACGTTACTAAACATGATGTTTTAACCAGGGCGTTTCGGTCTACGAGACGTTGACCTTGTAAATCGACGATCCAACCATGATGACTTAAGAAATCCGCACCAAGTATGCCCTGCGAAACATCGGCGATTATGAACTTCCAAAGAAATTCACGCCGAAAGTTTAAATTGAATTTAAGTATGACTTCGCCGTATATTTGTACAGGAGAGCCATTTGCGGCAAACAATGACAAAGATGATGGACGTGCTCTGGCTAATTTCGTCGACCTGGGTATGACGGATATGTCCGCTCCTGAATCTAATAAAAAAACTCTGTTTATCATCATCAGAGTGGCAAACACGGCACGGTTGGCGCCATTTTGTGGCATTCGCACCAAATTTTGCATGATACCAACAAAAATTGTGCGTGTGTTGAATTACCAGTCTTCCATGTGACGTAGATCTACTGCGCTGCCGTCCGGTGGATTGAACGTTCCGCATCAACTGTCCTACGGTTTTCGAAAGAGCAGCAATTTCGTTTCGTATATCAGTCAACACACCCTGCGATTGCGGTTCGGAGCTAACATCAAAAATTTGTCCACCGTCCTTCAGTGATAAGCATTCTGTGATAGAATCAGCGATTTTAATTTTGTCGCTAATGCTAGTGGCGATGAAAGTTGCATGTGCGTACGGTGGTAAGCGTCTGACCCGGGGATCATGTAGTATGCGCTCGCTGAGCGTAGTGCCTGCTGTTCGTCGCATTTCGTTGTACAAAGCGCTAGGGCTTCGGTCACCAAGCTCTTTCAATACACATTGAAGACGGCGTTGCTGACGGCGTTGCTGACTCTCGGCTAAATTTTCAATGATTTTATGACGAATGTAGCTAAATTTGTCCGTTGCTGGTGTGTCTTCAATAAGAGTACGCATCTATATATATCAATTTTGCCAGAGGTACGCTTGCAAAGGAAGGTACAAGGAAGCAAAACTAATGGGTCTGGCAGTGAACGAGGACAAGACGAAATATCTCCTGTCATCAAAGAAACAGTCGTCGCACTCGCGACTTGGCACTCACTTCACTGTTGACAGTCATAACTTTGAAGTCGTAGATAATTTCGTCTATCTTGGAACCAGTGTAAACACCACCAACAATGTCAGCCTAGAAATCCAACACAGCGGCTATGTTGGCTAGGTCAGCACTCCAGCTCTGAAAGTATTCGACGCTATACCCGCCGGGGGAAGCAGAGGAAGAGGAAGACCTCCACTCCATTGGAAGGACCAGGTGGAGAAAAACCTGGCTACGCTTGGAATATCCAATTGGCGCCACGTAGCGAAAAGAAGAAACGACTGGCGCGCTGTTGTTAACTCGGCTATAATCGCGTAAGCGGTGTCTACGCCAATTAAGAAGAAGAAGACGCTTGCAATTACTACAACGTTGAATTTGGCTGTATCAGAGTAAACACGTGAGGCTTCAAACCAGAACTCCAGCGAGTAAAAGTAAGCCTCAATGTTATCCTCAGACATCGCCGGCAATGGAATTCGTGGTGAAGTGTTTTGCGGTGGGAGTTGTTCCACGTCGCTATTAGGTTCCGCCGATGATCTCGTTTTGATCATTTTGTCAATTCGAACGTATTGAAAAGTCTAGTTATGTGCTAATAGGCACGTGCTAATTGCTTGGCAGTTGACGTAGAAAAGGGACGATTTATTGACATATCAAAATTACGTAAAATAGAATAAAGGATAAACAAAAAGTCAAAACGCATGGTTGTATTCAGACTTAAGTTTAATTATTTATGGTGTTGCGACATGTATAATAAACATATTGGAGATTGTAATTACGCGTGTTTTAAAAAATGTCAACAACAAATTATAGTTTCTTATCCTAACTTGAATATAGCACTTTATACATATGTAGGCTGATTTCACCCATCAACAGAACCTGATCAATCAATATCAAAATAAATAAACAAGTGCCAAACACACTCTATTGGGTATATGGAGATCAAACTTCACAAAGTACCAATCTAGAGAAATATGTTTTGTCGTGTCGCTGTGTGCAGTTTATATGGACCTGGTAAAATTTGATCTTGATCCCATAACCCTATTATTTAACCTTAAAGTTGCCCTTATGCTGTATGTATCGGTCAATAAGTTGTAAAAAAATAGTCTGAATCACTTTAAGGGAATCCAATGAGAATAGTTTGAAAAAAAAAATTAGGAAATGTTCATTTTTAACCGACTTACGAGCGTAAATTTAAAAACTGATTGGATTTTATCAGTGTGGCTTTAGGGCTTGGAAAAGATCCGTGAAAAGAGAATCGACACACACCACCTCTTCGTCGATTTCAAAGTTGCTTTTGACCCGAAAAACTAATACGGCTGTTTGAACTGACGTTGAGCAACACCAACGAGCCGTTCGATACCAAATGAGGTTTCAGACAAGGCGACCCATTTCGTGTGACTTCTTTGACCTACTCTTGGAGAAAATAATTCGAGCTGTAGGACTTAATCAAGAAGGTACCATCTTCAATAAGAATGATTATGTTGTACAGAAGGCAAAGTAAATTTACCACAATAGGTCCCTCTACCAGACCCTTGAGGCTCTTCAGTTTCTAAGATTGGAAATGATTCTAAGCACTAAGATTGGAAATGATTCTAAAAGCTGTTTCCAGATGACGACGTTTGGCGCTACAAATATTATATAGGAACATTTTCATAAATTAATCTCAGTCATTGGAAGTTTCCGTAATTAACTTGGAGTTTTTCTGTTTCGCGCATGGGCAATTCTACTTCGCGTGTTCGGGCGTCGGAAAACCGTCATCTTTGTTTATTTACGCACCACAAAACAAAACAAAAAATATAGTTTACCAGGAAAGTTTAAATTGATTAACTGATTGTATCATAACTGTGTTTGTCTGTCAATATCAAATCGAAACCTTACAAATAGTCGGTCTTTCAAGAAATCTCTGCTTTGTAAGTAAGCAACATCATGTGTAATTAATCGAAAATAATAATAATACTTGCATTTTTTTTAATTACGGAATAATTTTGTTTGTTTTAAGTTTATTTTATATAAAAGTCTAGGTCTTTTATTTATCAGTCGAGGCAGTACAAAGTTTGCTGGGTCAACTAGTAGTATATATGACTCCATAACTATCTCCAATAGTTTTAGACGATACAATCAGCCGATAGGCGAACAAAATTATTATACTCTGTAGCAACATGTTGCGAAGGAATTGCTCGGTTTTTATAAATTAAAACTTGAAACAATAATATATTACCTACATAATAGCATATTATCGCTATGCCAAAGATCACAACCCTTTACTACATAGAAAGCAATTTTAAAATACCATCATACTCATACTTAGTCATTGTTATTATAAGCATATAACGATTTATTTTCCAATATAAAGATTTTAAATCTTTCTTTCAGATTAATGAAAAAAAAAGTTAAGCTCTCTGAATAACCCGTAGTTCTTTGTATATTATACATATTTGATTATTGCACATATTAAAATCAATTTAATTCATTTACTGGGATGAAAAATGTGCCAAATATACATATATAAATAATTATAAATATAAAATAAATATAAATTACACAAATTTTTATAACATATGTGCAAACTAAACAATTTATACGAGTATACGATTAAAATATAACTGTGCCGTTGTGTATTAAGTTAAGGTTTTGCGAATATAACATTCCATCATTTACGCATCATAAATTCGCGGCATAGCTCAGAATTTAAAACATAATGCCCACGTAATCACGTTCCCCGATGTATGGGTCTGTATGTTTTAGTACTCCATATGGCGGTCTAAGGGTATTGGGAGTGTTAACGTGTGTGTGTACGAAGGAACGTTTAATGAAGAAACGCACATTTCAAGGAATTTAAATTTCAGACCCCATTAGTGACTGAGTGCTTGTAGCATTGGAGTGGATGCTCTGGGCTCTGTTAATACAAAAGTTTCATATGTATGCATACTAAATACTCGTTCTGTTATTCCACATGTCATACATATACACCAATACGAGTATATTCCATTTTTTTAACTCAAACAATGAAAACTTACGCGCATGCACTACAAATGTTCATAATATTCGAGTTGAGTAAATTTAAACCGTTCGAGTGAAGTTTGAAAAGCAATGAGGTGTGGTGAATATTAAAATAATATCAAATATGTATGCAAGCTTAGTATACATTAAACGTAGGTTGCTTTATATAATTCGGGTTTTGGCAACCTTAGTGTTGCAATCTGAAAACTCACAACTTCATCGTAAAGCTTGACATTTTTGTTGTTATGCATACTCAGAGCGTTTTGACATACGAGCGCTATTTGTGATGGTTACAGTGACATAAAATAATCATCTCGGCCAAAAAATGTTACTAACTCACGAACATTTTTGGCCAAGTATTATTTACAATTTTCGCCGAGGATTATCTCAGCAACAGTGTATTGATGAACTTAATTCAATTTTTGGCGATGAAACTTGAATCAATGACCAGTATTTGTCAATTGTATAGTGAATCCAACCGAGGTCGTAGATCACCCGAAGACGAAACAGTTCTTGTTGCGGAAACTATAGATGCTGTGCAAAAACTGATATTGTGACATCGTCGTGTGACTTAGTGTTAGATTGAGACAACTGTAGGCTATAGTGGGATCAGCATACTTGTACATTCAATATTGCATGAAAATTTTACTGTAAAATAATTTTTTCACTGGATCCGACACAATTTGTCAATCGCTCAAAAAAGCTCTTATCGATTGATCGAGAGATATGTTACAAACATTCGATTCCGGTGCTTCAAAACATCGTGACAGGTGATGAATCTTGAATTTATACGTATGAAGCCGCAAGTAAACAGCAGTCGACTGTACGGATCTTTTCAGAGGAGCCCAATACAACTAAAGCTGTTCCACGCTCGAAGAATATCCATGCAAATGATTGTTTGTGTTTTTTGTTGGAAAAACTGGACTTGCCAAAACCATATCACTAGACCAATGTAAAACAGTAAATTGAGAGTGGTACCAAGCCAAGAAGACGGATAACTCCCTGCCACAACAATGCGGCCCCTAGCGCATTGACTGACGCAGAGATACCTAAATCATAGTGGAAACAGTCTCTCGATAACTGGTTTAAACGCACATCTTAATGAAGAATATTTTGAAAAACAATAAAGCGAAAGTTACGAGTATATTAAATCCTCTCTTTTATATACGATTTTTTAGTGTTCAAAATTTTAACTGTTTTCCTCACAAATCGCGTTTTAATAAATATATTTTAACAGCATTGTCACGAAAATTCAGAAAAAAAGCATATCTTTTTATACGAATTAATCAATCAACTCTACACTTAGTATTCATATTCTCGCCTCTTGTTGCACAGAATATAATAGTATTGTTGAAATCAAATTTCTTAAAAACAATTATGTTTCACCATGATGTTACTGTCGGAAGAGTTCCGTCGGAATTTTAGAATTTTTCAAGCCGCATACGTTTGTCCATTAATTTATTGTAACTTTTATGCATATGTATCAGAAAATTCACATTGAAAAGCTCATCCTTTGACTTCTTGACGGAATTATTATTAGCATCGCAAACTTTGATCTAAACACCTCTCTCCATAAAATAATAATTTATGTAGTATATATATTTATGTAGATGTACACATGTGATTTTATTTTGAATTAGTATTAGCAGTTAACTGCAGCGATAAAACGTGCAAAACTTCGGTTTTCTGAAAACATGTATAGGGTGTTGATGAAAGCTAACATATGTAAGTAAAAAATAAATTTGTATCCTCATACGCCATAAATTTTCCAAGCTTTCAGCGCCTACGTTATCTAAATATTATAAGAAAATCAAACGTCTGTACATTTAACGTAGGCATAAAGGTGATAATGTATGGCGAAGTAAATATATTTAATGGTTGGTTGGTCATAAACATTGAAGTATTTCGAATCGACTACAACAGATTAACCAAGAAGAGTATCTACTACCGGCAGCGAAGTTAGAGTGATACAAATATACATATTTGTTATTTCATGCAATATCCATCTAGTTTTATGTACAATCAAACCATCGCCTCGTTTCCAATATCTACTTCTACTTGTCCTATAAAAAATATAAAAGTTGAGCCATTTTTCTGTCTTACATATGGACATACATATATATCTATTTGTGTGAGAAGATTTTATATGAAAAACATATCGAAATATTTGTTAGAGATTTTATGATTAAATATTGTTAGTACTGTCTAGGCAAAGACGAATTATTACAGTAACACATTTCTGACAAAAAACTAAAAAAATGTTAAGGTAAGCTCTATAGATGTTTTAATATAATAAAGCTTTCATTAATAAATTAAATTTGAGAATAACAGTTATTGTGTACAAAAGTGTCCAGCTGCTAATGAGGCAAACAAAATTTAACGCAGTTATACGATGCAGCGCTGCCAGCGCGTCACGGAAGGAATTCTCTGGAATAGCTTTGAGCGCCGAGGTGCTTGCTGCTTGCATCCCATCTGTTGTCTCAAAATGCTTGCCTTTCATCGGCCTTTTCAGACAAGAAAACAAAAACAGTCCGAGGCCACAGCTGGGCTGTGGGCGGCTGCGAAAGCGTTGGGATACCGGCCTTGGCTAGGTAACTGTTCAAAAGAAAGGCGGTGTGAGGCGGGGCGTTGTGTGGTGCAACATCCAATTGGCTGCGATGTCTTGTCGGACCTGATTGAATCTTCGTTTGAGTCTCTTGAGGACTTCCATATAAAACCTTGCGTTGACCGTTTGTCCAGGAGGATCAAACTCATGGCGGACCATGAGTTTGATGCTGAAAAAAACCATGAGCATGGTTGGATTTGCTCATTCTTCCGGTCTTCATCAGCGACCTCTTTACGGCCCTCCAAAAAGGCCTGATGCCACCGAAACACACCACTTCTTGCTAAAGCAACATCTGCGTAAGCCTGCTTGATCATATCAAACATTTCTGTCGCAGATTTACCGAGTTTCACCCAGAATTTAATCGCGTACCTCTGCTCTAACGATCGCTGCATTTCTGACTCTCCATGTGCTCCGAGACAACTAACCTGCCGCCCGTTCGTTAGCTAGGAACGCTCTCTACCGAATCCAGTCGGTGCGCGCACGCTCCGAAGTACAGTCGCGGCCGAAGAAAATCAGTCCTCTGCGATAAGCCAGTTTTTGCGATAACTCTTCATTACATCGAAGAGTTCATCCTGCTGTGCCGCTCCGTTCTTGACATTCAAGTTGACGTTCTTTTGCTTTGTCATCCTTTTTCATTAAACGAGTTACTTTCGGAAAACGTTTTTTTCTTCAAATTGCTTTCAAATCCTACGACTTGTACGAGTAGTATGCGACAGTTCAATTTTTTTTTATAATTTTTGAGGATGGTTAGGACTTGATATTAAATACGTATTATCTGCCCATTGGGTAGTCGAAAAAGTTTTTTCGTATTTCTAATCAAACTTCAACTTATTTTTTTTTTATAATGAACCAAATATGTACCATTTTGGTCGACCACTTTTTGACATTTTTCCACTAGAGACATTATTCCATCATTTTAAAACTTTTCCGGTTTCTCGGCAAAAAACTGCGACAAGTAAATTTCCCAGGTTTCTCTTCAAGCCAGCTTTACTGTATTAAGGGAGTTCAGCATTGACCGAAACAAATGGCAGGTCGATGGTGCAAAGTTAGGGCTATATGGTGGATGTATCAAAACTTCCCAGCCAAGCTCTCCCAGTTTTTGCCGAGTCAAAGATGTGTGTGGTCTAGAGTTGTCCTGATGGGAGGCGAAGCCCTTTCTGTTGATCAGTTCTAGTCGTTCTTTTTTCGATTGCTTGCTTCAATCTCATCAGTTGTTAACAGTAAAATATAGAATCAATTGTTCGATCAGGGTGGAGCAGCTCATAGTGGATGATTCCTTTCCAATCCCACCAAACACTCAGCATAACCTTTCGAGGCGCTAATCCTCGCTTTGCAACCATTTGTTGAGTATCACTACCCTTGGACCATGATTTTTTTTGATTTGATTTGATCCACTTTTCGTCTCCATTCGCTTCAGAAATGGTTCGATTTCATTTCGTTTTAGCAAAGAATCGCAGATATTAATTCGGTCCATTAAATTTTTCACACACAATTCATATGATACCCAAATATCGATTTTCTTTTTGTAGCCAGCCTTTTTTAAATGGTTAAAAACCGTTTGATGATGAATGTTTTAAGTTCCTTAACGATGTCGTGTCTACTTATGTCACGGTCCTGGTCTTTTCCAAATTTTCATCTACTTTTTCAACGATAGGTCAACCAGAGTAAGGTGCATCTTTCCCATCGAAATTTCCAGAACGGAAGCGAGCGAGCCATTGTTGTGCTACACGAACTGATACAGCATCGTCTCCATAAACTTCACAAATTTCATTGGTGGCTTGCGTGGCATTCTTCCATTTTTTATACAAAAATGTTGTATTTTGAGCAGCTGTAACTTTTTTCTACCTTCCCGAATTAAATTTTTGGTTAAATGAGGCTTAAAATTTCACCTGTCCAACACTATATGGTATGACACAAGGTGATCAATCAAAATGCGAAACGACTTTTTCCACTACCCATATATAATATATTGATTCTCTTATAAAAACTTTGATTTGCTAATAATAAAATAATAATGTTCATACCAAATCACATGGCAAGAATAGCATAAGCATAATTTAGCAACTTTATTGTAAGCTTTTGTAAATATCAATGTCTGTACTATTACTCTTCTGCAGACTTGTACATTCCTATGCGCTCTGGGAACTCGCAAGCGCAGACAAAGCCTTTGCAGTGAAATCTGAAACAATGAAAAATTCACGGTTGAAGAAACAGCGTCAAAAGCAATAGCTGCGAAAATAACCACGAAACGGAATTTAGTATATACATATAACTCAGCCGGCTCTTACAGAGCATGGCAAACACACATGCTTACTCTTGTATTGTAATGCATAAAATACTAAACTTAATGACTGTTTAAATACCAGACGGCACCCAAAGTTAATTGAGGAGTTATACATATGTATGTATACCAAATATACATACATACATACTTTTATCTATATTAGGTTAGGTTAAACAAAAAATTATTTTTAAATTAGCAACTACTAATAGGGTTCTCAATCCAAAAATGTAACTATGAAAGAAGTAGTTTTGTCCTGAACAGTATCAAACTAAAGTAGTGTTAAGCAAGTAAGCAAGGCCTAAATTCGGCTGTTGGAAAAAATGTATGTAATCTCCCAAGAAATTGTTCAGATCGGTTAACTATAGCATATAACTGCCATACAAACTTAATGATCGGAATCAAATGCTTGTACGGGAAATTTCCTCATATGACGATATATCTTCACGAAATTTGATATGAGTCGTTGTTCATAGAAATAATATAATATCGCGAGAAATTGTTCAGATCGGTTCACTATAGCATATAGTTGCCATACAAACCGAACGATCGGAAGGGCTTGTATGGAAAACTTTCGCATTTGACGTGTTATCTTCACGAAATTTGACATGGATTACTGCTTAAGGTAATAACATAATCTCCGAAAAAATTGTTCAGATCGGATTACTACAGCTTATATGTAGCTTCTATACAAAGTGGACACATATTTACTAAAAGAAATGCACCTGTGAAGGATATATTAGCTTCGGTGCAGCCGAAGTTAAAGTTTTTTCTGATTATAAGTATGTGTATTAGATTTAGCTTACTAGTAGACCTTTCAGTAATCTTACAAACACCAATTGGTATCTGTACTGTAGAAAGCTTCGATCAACTCTTGCGATCGCGAGAGCTCATGAATTATTGTTCACTGTAAGCGCGAATGTTTATCATTCCGAAGTTTTCAAAGCAGCCTTCATGACCTCTGAACACTTATTTCCTCTGAAAACTCAGAAAAACATAGACAGTGGACATTGAAACCAACTATATCAGATGTTCATGTAATAAAATTCACGAAAAACGGTCCTAGTAATGACTGTGTGTTGTAACTATAAGACAGACCTTACTACATATACATGTATAGTACAAGACGAAAATAAAGAAAGCCAAAGATTAGAAAAATTTCTGCGAAAGCTGAGGGACTATCGGGAAGAGATTCGGCCTCTTTATCTTCAATTATATTTCTACTGACAAAACCATCCTGATAATAAATATGTTTTTATATATCGTAAACTAAAAGTTAAAATAACGTAGCAACATTTTCTGAAAGTTTTGATCATACGGTGTTTTGCATTTTAGGTGACGATATTTTAAAAACCCGATTAGGTTTCATAGTCATATATGTATGTCTTAATTATTACATTAAATTATTTAGCAAAACTAAATTGAGTATACCATATTTAATAAGATATGCATATGAATTCAAATAAGATATTTACATATGTACATACATTAAGTGCATTCACGAAGCATTTACCCTCTTTAAAAATATTTAGACTTAAGGAAAAAAAGAAAATGGCGATTAAAGAGCAATAAGAATAGGGAAAACAGCGTGAAAAATTGGTGACACGGTCAAGTTAATTTGAATGTACCTCAGCGGGCGAAAAAGAACAAAAGCTTATCAAACATGAACGCGCTCTTTAATTGGTGCGCCCTCGGTAATTATTTATGTAAAAAATGAGAGAAAATTATTCACTTTAAAATACAATATTCGTGTTATACAAAAGTAAGATTGAACAAAATATGTATGTATGTATGTTATACACACCGTGTCAGGGTAAGATAAAGTTCTGCGAAAATTAGCAACCAACGAATTTCCTAGAAAAATGCTTTTTATGATTGTGTCACAACTACAATAATATACAGGTATATCACCACTATTGATAACTAATTAAAATATGTGTTTTTTTAAATAAAATTTATTTTTATTTTAGTACTTAGTTTGGTCTCCCCTATTTTCTAACAAAGAAGCAATCCTTTGAAGCATGTTGTTCTTTAACTTGTTAAGCGTATCAATTTGAACTTCATTCCAAACTCTCAAAACTCCATTCTTCAACTCCTCTACAGTGCTGTCTTTTAATTATTTATATACACCTTTCTGACAAGATGCCCTCAAAGGTACTCAAAGGAATTTTGATCTGGGCAGCAACCAACCCCTCTGAGAAGACCAACCCCATTCTCTTTACATCAAGTTCTAGTGGCACTGCTTGCATGAACCGTGACGTTGTCCTGCTAGAAAAGCCTTCTCTCTTCCCGGCTTTCTTGCAAAAAAGGTAAGAGATTTTCTTGAAGGATACCCATGTACTCTTCACTGTTCATACGTGTCGATGGGATTTGATTACATACCTGACCCCAGTAAAGCGTAACCACTGGTCAACTTAGGAACTGCTTTTAATTTTTCGTTTTTAATGTAACCACACAATTTGGCGGTGTGGCATTTACTACAGTGGTCATATAAAGGAGCGCAAATTCTGTGTGAGATTCGTGGTGGGAGAGTGACTCCGTCGTCGAGCCCTGGCATTCACCACGGTGGATGAACGTCTAGCCACCATCCGCATCAAAGCGAAGTTCTTCAACATATCGCTGACTTGCGCCCACGGCCCAACTGAAGAAAAGGAGGATGTGACCAAAGATGCCTTCTATGAGCGCTTGGTCCGAATAAAATTACTCAATCCTCGTTTTTGGAAATAATTTCGCAAAATAGTCATTTTTTCCATGAAAACCTAATACTCCCTAAAGCGACTGGAAGAAGAATTAACATAGAATCCCATTGGAATTGCCCGAAGGCGAAAAGTAAAAACGGTTTTGACTGGAATCCAACTTTTCAGAATCGATAATGACAACTGTTTGAAAACTGTCGTAAAAATTAACGGTACTTGAAAATCTTTGTGAACACTTTCGTAGCTCCTGCATTCAGTTCACTGTTTTCGTTTATGTTCTGGTTTCTTAAACACAGTATTTATTTAAGAAGCACACATTTTCTTTCCCGACAGCACTTTAAGTGCAATTTTTATACTCTTGCAACATGTTGCTACGGTGTATAATAGTTTTGTGCACTTAACGGTTGTATGTTTCACCTAAAACTAATCGAGTTAGATATAGAGTGTGTCTGTCCCTCCGTCCGTCGGTGCAAGCTGTAAATTGAATAAAAATTTAGCTATCTTGATAAAACTTGGTATTCGTGTTCCTTGGCAAAAAAAAGTACGAGCTCGTTGTTAGGAGTAATCGGACCACTACCAAAATGAATGAAATCGTAAGATAACGCTGCTCACTGCCCATATTACGGTATTTTTGAAAAGTACTAAAAACGCTACAAATCAATAACTAAATACGATACAGATATTAAATTATACATGCAATGACATGAGAGTTGACATGGAGCCGGGATCAAATTGAATTTGAAAAAAACGATGGGCATGGCACCGCTCACTTTTAGGTGAAATCACATACTTATCTCGATGCCCGCTCGACCAATTCCAACTAAATTTGGCACATGACATTCACCTGACATTTTCTATGTTACATATACATAATTTTAAATTCAATTTGAAGCTTTCACTTTCTTTCATACAAATCAAAAAGGAATTACTATATCTGCACGAATAGTGCATTTGAGGTGTGCCACCTTACAACTAAATATTGCCTAAATCGAACCACAACTGTTCAAGCCCCGGGTATTAAATATGTGAGCCCAATGCTTATAGTTGACTTTTTACCGAAAATATCGGTCTTTGAGTGAACTTTATAATTGAAATTCTGTGTCAAAATTGGGTTGAGTCCAGCCAATACTTTCCTTCCCCCCTATACCTTATATAAAGATTTTCAAACCTCCGGGTGACTTTATACTGCATATATCAGGCAATAAGAGGGCTGCTATACATATTCTGGCCTAGGGCAACACTAAGTGTTGCCAGGTGCAATCTGACATTTCCATTGGAAAGTTTGACATTTTTTAGCATAACATCACTCAGAACGTTTTGTCATTTAATCGTGAATTGTTTTATTTACAGGGAATTAAAAAATTCATCTCGGCCAAAAATGGAATTAACTCGTGAACATTTTCGTGCGATCATTTTTCACAACTTTCGACGTGGATTATCACGACAAGAGTGCATCGATGAACTAAAATCTTTGTATGGCTATGAAGCACCATCCTATAGCACTGTGAAAAACTGGTACAACGAATTCAATCGTGGCCGACGCTCGCTCAAAGACGAATTCCGTGAAGGTCGTCCAAAAACAGCTGTTGTGCCAGAAGACATCGATGCCGTACGTGAACTGACAATGCAAGACCGTCATGTAACATACCTTCAGATAGAGGCATGCCTATGCATTTCTCCCACCAGCATACATTCGTTACTGCATGAACACCTGGCCGTAAAAAGGTTTGTTCTCGTCGGATCCTGCACAATTTGACAATCGCTCAAAAAAAGGCTCGTGCGGAATGGTGTAAAGAAATGCTGAAAAAATACGATCGCGGTGCTTCAAAAGACGTTTATAAGATCGTCACAGGTGACGAATCATGGATCTATGCGTATGAGCTCGAAACAAAACAGCAATCGACCGTGTGGGTCTTCCAAGACGAGCCAAATCCAACGAAAGTTGTTCGTGGTAGAAGCACTTCGAAGCAAATGATCGCCTGTTTCTTCGGCAAAACTGGTCATGTGGCGACTGTTCCGCTTGAGCAACGTAGGACGGTCAATTATGAGTGGAACACCACCATTTGTTTGCCTGAAGTCTTCGGAGAAATTCGAAAAACGAACAAGAGAAGACGAATCATTGTGCACCATGACAATGCGAGCTCTCACACATCGGCTCAAACCAGCGCCTTTTTGACCGGCCAAAACGTCGAATTGATGGGTCATCCGCCATACAGCCCTGACTTGGCACCCAATGACTTCTTTTTATTCCCACACTTCAAGAAAATAATGCGTGGTCAACGATTTTCGTCGCCAGAAGATGCTGTTGAAGCATTCAAAAACCATGTTTTGGAGGTGTCTCAATCTGAGTGGAAAAAGTGCTTCGAAAATTGGTTTGAGCGCATGCAAAAGTGTATAAATCTTGATGGAGAATATTTTGAAAAACAATAAAACCATTTTCGTTGATGAATATTCCTATTTTCATTATTAGGCCAGAAATATATATAGCAGCCCTCGTACAAGACGGCGCTAGTTCCCTCACATCACATGAATCAATGGCACAATTGAGAGAATATTTCGGTGAGCACATAATTTCACATTTTGGACGTATCGATTAGCCACCAAGAAGAGATCGTGTGATATCACACCGTTAGACGTTTTCGTGTGTGAAGTCAAAATCTAAGTCGAAATGCTTGAACGAGCCAACGAAAGCTGGAATCAACGGATGAACTATCTGAGACGTAAAGACGCGGTCAACATTTGAAATAAATGACAAATAACTAATGCAGTGGTCGGCATTTCTTAGCACAATTGTGCAAACTAACTTCACACGTACGCTTACGCTCTATCGTTCAGTCGTTGTCGAGCCAGCAACGAATTAACATCACGCAAGACTATAGCGCAAAACCAAATATGCCCTGCAATAAATATTTTATAATTCTAAATGCCTTTGGTGCCATGCAATGGCTTTTATGTTCCAAGTCTTTTAAAGATAATAGGGAATATATCCTTAAAATACATTTTGTTTATACTATTAATTATTTAGATTAGATGCTTAATTTTCATTCCAATTTCTCACTGGGCTACTTTTTTTTCGTGCTCACCAACACAGTGACAGATCCTCTCATGCCGACCACTGAACTAATGTTATTTCGAATGGTAATAAATATTGCCCGTTGGATCGCCACCTTTAAAACTGAATGAATGATTGCCCATGATACAACTTAATTATGGATTTATGAAAACCAGAAGCCAACGCTATATTATGAAATCGAACATCGAGCAACTCAAAACAGAAAGCATATCAATAACTGTATGCAATACGTATCAATGACGGCTAAATTATATATGACAGTGCACGCAAAGCTGTCAAAACATTTTGTGTATTATTGGCGCGATAGTGTTGTATTTGTAATGTAGTATTTTGTTGTAAAGCATACAAACATATGTCATTTAATCTACATCGGTTATATTTGATACAATACTGGTAGTATAAATATATATTTCTGATGTCTGAGTATCTTATTATTTATAAATAGATATGGACAACGATAAATAATTGAATACTCAAATTATGATCGAATAAGTGTATAAAGCTCACATTATGCTTAGTTATAAATATTCGTTAATACACATGCACTAGAACGTAACTTTTACAGTGCTGAGCATGAAAATGAGGCAGGTAGCAACAGGTAGTGTATTTCGGCAGAAGATCAAAAGTGAGATCAAAAGTGAGTGTGAGCTTTTCATATAAAATTGAGATTATTGAAAGTTTTGGTTTCCTTCTTTTTAGGTTGTAAGAGTTCGTTATCGAGGAAATTTCTCTTTATTTTTCAACATCAGTGCCACTGAGAGTGACCACCAGCTTTTCATTGCCATTTTTGTAGTTTGAATCTCTAAGGTCAGATCCGCAGTGTACGGTTTATGCAGAATCATTTTGCTGTCTAAGTTATGAAATTTTGCGACTGATTTTTGTGGTGGTTTGTATCTTGTGTGCTGAAACAGAATCTAAACTGAAATCTGCTTTACTACCATACATTCTAAAACATTCTGCCGATACGCTTTTGCCCCAGCTTTAACCGCTTTCTATTGAAGTGAAAAGGTGTAACTCCTTTGGCGGAGAATGTCCATGAAACGCTTGGATTTGTTGGGCCTAATTTGCTTCAAACGTGTTGTCAGAAGATGACTAATTGATCAACGGTAGGACTTAATTTGGAGGTCACCTCTAATAAGATGATCTTGATTTGGTCGATATATCCATTTTCCTAGACATATTTTTTTATTTTCTAAGTTTTTAAGCCTGAATGGGTTCGAATCGCACTCAATTAGAAAACGAGGGTGAAAAGGCTCTCTACGCATGTAAGCAGCTGCTAGGGTCAATATGGACCCTATCACCTGTTTTTATGCATTGATATTACACAATGGCAGTCAGTCCAATGTTACAAAGAAGACTTTGCGGTTAGGAAAGCTATTGAGATAACTTATAATAAACCAGGAAACGATATGAAGGCCATCAATGTATACGTCGATAGCCTAGCGTCAGAGAATGTGCTCCATCTGGCAATCAGGTCATGTCCGACTGATGCGCTCAATGTGATCCTGCATCAACTACCACTGGACATTTTTATTCACAAAACAGCAGCTATTGCGGCGATAAGAATAAAAGAATTGGGAGGTTGGAATCAGCAAAACTACGGACATAGTGTAATCCTAAACAAGCTAACCATTAATAAATCAGACTACATTCTCCCAAAGCTGGATTTCAATAGACACTTCCAGGTGAGCATACCATCTAGACGAGAATGGAGAAGAGATTCAATAGGAGAGAAGGATACCATCTCAGTCTATACCGACGGGTCCAAAATGGACTGCGTAGTAGGCACGGGGGTATTCTCCGCTGATCTAGGCATATCTCTCTCTATACGTCTACCGAACACGTCTAGCATCTTCCAAGCAGAAACCACGAGAATATTCATAAAGCAACTATATTTACGGATAGCCAGGCGACGCTCCTGGCTTTGTCTTCACCCATGACAAATTCCAGCGTAGTTAACAACTGCAAGAGAACACTAAGCTTAATAAAAGACAAGCTCCAACTAAACTTGATCTGGGTTCTCGGCCACAGGAACATTTTCGTCAACGAAAAAGCAGACGAGTTGGCAAAGGCAGGAGCCTTCCTAAACGAATCCGAGGCGGAGCTAATATCAAGCCCCCTACGATTGATCATAGGAGAGATCAATAGACAATTTCAACAAGTTGCAAACAACAGGTGGAAGAACATTACAAAATGCGCTATAACTAAACAATTATGGCCAACATATGACAGGAAAAGAACCAACGACCTACTAAATCGGTCAAGAAAAAGTATTTACAGAGTAACAGCTACCACAACAGGGCACTGGCCATTTGGGGAACACGCATCCAAAATGGGTATGCCCTACAACGACATCTGCCTTGGTTGCGGAGTAGCAGGGAACAAGGAAACAATCTTCCACTTCCTCTGCGAATGCCCAGCTCTAGCACAGATCCGACACAAAACACTTGGAATCCATCAAGCACCAAACCTTGGATGGATTTCCACTAAAAGTATATCGGACATAAGTAGTTTCATCGAAACCTCTAAATGGTTTGAGAGAGAAGGTGAAACGTAATAGCAGATACAGGAGGTTCTCCGAACAGTGTATCC